>NW_025354458.1:0-1326 GCF_016433145.1 Gracilinanus agilis
GAGAGAGAGAGAGAGAGAGAGAGAGAGAGAGAGAGAATAAAATCTGCTGGTTCTAGAGTCCAGTGATAATGTGAGAGCAAGATCATAAGCTCAATTACCGTTCCTGTCAGTTAGTCAGTTAACCTTCTGTTCCTTGGTCAGAGGTGGTGTCCCCAATTCTAGCCAGTTTTATTATAAAGATAATTGTTCACAAAGAGGACAAACAAGAGTTTGGGTGGATGAAGACAAATTCCTATCCTCTAATGAGAAAACAATTCAAGCCTTATGCCTTGTTGCAGAAGCATCATCATATAAGGAATACAGAACATTATGTGCTCAATTTGGAAAGTGAGTTTAATTCTTGGTGTCAAGACCTAGACATAAGATGGGCAATGCTTTTTTCCCTTTTTGCTTCATTGCTAAATAGGAGGGACTATGTCTGCTAGCAAAAAGATAATTGGATCTTTATGAGGCAATCCAGCCTCAACATATTAGTTCAGCACTTGAACAATTCTGCCTGGCCTGACATTTTGACTGCTCCCCCTGAGGCAGAGTCTAGTCCTTATATTACATTCTAGAGAAATAATAAAATAAAATATGTTGGCCTGGCCTTTGGAGAATTCCTGTAAGACTGCTCACTATCATTTCAGCCAAAAACTTGGGTCATGCCTGGGGTTATATTGTTGGCCCATGTATGAATATGCTAACTCCATATTTTCTCCTCAAATTCATTTCAAGCAAAGATTAGAGCTTAAGCATGATGTGTAATCTTTAATTTACAAGTGATCCATCATAATTTAGTTTGTATATTGAAAGCTTCTTGAGTGACAGAATCTGTCTCATATACAATTTCCTCATAGTGTCTGACATAGCCTGTTTCGATAATTAAATCAATTGTGTTTTTATTGGTGTGGATCCCTCTTTCATTCTTGAAGATACCAATAGCTCTGTGATTATCATTGTGAGATGCTATGGTTAAAATGATTTACTCCATGGTGGCCTGTGTTTTAGTGCTGAGCCTTTCCCCACTTATCTAGGCCAGTCCTTGGATGATAGGCATATAATCCATCACTGGGCCCGTGATTGGAGCCTTTCCATCTTGGTAGATCTTGCCAGAGCTTTTGCTCTGTTGGCATAATCTTTGCTTCATGATAGAGAATTGGAAGATTTTAGTGGAAGAAGCAGATGATAATAAACATTCATTAGAGACTGGCTCAATTGAGTTGAATAGACCAATGCTAACCCTGCACCATCAAAGAAGAAAAGGTACACACAAGAAAAATTGGGTCAGGAGCACTCTATTTTTGTTGTTGTTGACCCATTCTCTTTATATATATATATATATAT
>NW_025354459.1:0-6282 GCF_016433145.1 Gracilinanus agilis
ATTTTAGATATTTTATATTATACATAATATATTTCTATATTATATTTTAGATATTTTATATTACACACAATTTAGTTATATATTATTATGTTATATATTTTAGATGTTTTATATAATAGGTAATATATTTTGTAATGTATATTTGTAAAGCACTTTGCAAACATTCATTATTATTCATTTTAGCAGAAAGTTTCTTGATTGGTCAGATGGGAGCCTAGAACTAAGAGAAAGGCTCAGTCAGCTAGAAAGCTCAGTGGGTAAGCCCTCAAATTAATACGGAAGTTTTGCAGGCACTAAGAGGGGATCTGGAAGTCCTGGCTAGGGGCTGCCTGCCTTGAAAAGTTCCGAGCTTTTGAGAACTTCCCTTAAGGATGGAACCTGGAAATGGAAAAGATAGATTTCTGTTAAACACATTTCTACTTCCCTTATCCCACTGTATTATTTCTGAATTTGTATAGCCAACCTTGGGGCGGCTAAGAGTCTCAGTGGCTGGAGTGCCAGGCTTGGAGTCAGAAAGACTCATCTCCCTGAGTTCAAATGTGGCCTGACACTTCCTAGCTGTGTGACCCTGAGCAAGTCACTTCACCCTGTTTGCCTCCATTTCCCGATCTACAAAATAAGTTGGAGGAGGAAATGGCAAACCACTGAGGTATCTTTGCCCAAAAAAACCCCAAATGGGGTCACAAAGAGTCGGACACAACTGAAATGGCTGATCAACAACAACGACAATAATCTCCTGACAATAATGCACTGACAGGTGAATTTGGGGGAGAGAGAGAAGAGGAAGAGGAAGTCGGTGCTAAGACCTGTCTCCTCAGTCCTCTGGTGGTGGTGGCAGAACAGGCTGAGGTACCCTGGAAAAAGCATGATTGGGTTTAGGGTTCTAGAACCCAGAACATCTCTCTAGGATTTCTCTAGAGGAAGATCCCCGTGTGAAATAACGGGGGGTTCAACCAAGGGAGCAGGAGAGACATCACAATGCTCATGGGATGGGAAGGGAAGACAGAAGAAGCTCTTGGTTTGAATCCTGGCTCTGTCACTGTGCAAACATGAGCTCTTAATAACCTCCCTGGTCCTCAGTCTCCTGATCTGTAAAACAAGAGGGTTGGACTTGATGACCCCTAAGGTCTCCTCCAGATCGAAATCTATGCTATCCTTCAACATTCCTTCTTTCCATTAGCATGTATTAAAAGTGCCTACAGTGGTCGGAGCACTGTGCTAGGCTGGGAGATGGGGAGGGTACAAAGGTGAGAGGCAATGTGGTGTAGCAGAAAGACCTCAGGATTTGGGTTCAAATTCCATCTTTGCCCCTAACTACTATGTGTGACCGTGGACAAGTCATTGAATCTATCTAAATGTTAGTATCCTTCCCCATAAAATGAGAGATTTGGATCTAAGGTTCCTTGCAGGTCTAAATCTAGGATCCTTTTTTTTTTTTTTAAAGTTAATTTGTTATTTTAATAACAAATTTCCCCATGAGTTTCCAAAGTCATATGATCCAAACTGTTTCCCTCCCTTCTTCCTTCCCCACTCCTGGAGGCAGCAAGCAATTCAACCTGGGTTATCCATGGATTATCAGCCAAAACATGTTTCCATTACATTTAGGAGTCTAAGATAAGACAAAGGGCAGCTAGGTTGCCCAGTGGTTAGAGTGTTGAGCCTGGAGTCAGGAAGACCTGAGTTCCAATCTAGCTTTGGACCCTTACTAGCTGTGCAACCCTGTACAAGTCATTTGCCCTTTGCCTTGGAGGCAGCTAGATGGCACCATAGTTCATAGAGTGTCAGGTCTAGAGTCAAGAAGACTCGCCTTCCTGAGTTCAAATCCAGTCCCAGACACTTACTGGCTGTATGACTCAGAAGAGGTCACTTAAAATTGCCTCAGTTTCCTCCTTTGTAATATGAGTTGGAGGAGGAAACGGCAACCACTCCAGGATCTTTGCCAAGGAAACTCATGAAGAGTCAGACACAACCGAAAACCACTACACAAGGCCAAAGGTAAGACGAGGTCCCTCCCCTCCTGGAGCTTAGGCTACAGGGTTTTCTTTTAGCCCATCTCTGAGCATCTTCCTGGACCAAGAGGGACCAGTCAGGGCTGCTTGATCTTTTTTTTTTTTTTTTTTTTTTTTTTTTTTTTAAGATTCTTTTAATGCATTCCTTTTAAAGTTTAAGTGAATTTGTGAATCCATTTGCCTTTGACTTGGGGTTTAATGAGGAGGGGAGTTTAGAGAGGAGGGAAAAGTGAAATCCCTGCAGACAGAGATCCCCCAGAAGGGCTCTAAGCTCCAAGACCTGAGGTCTGTGAACGTAAAAAAAATGGTCTGTGAAAACGATTTTCACGTAATTGGCTTCTTTCATGATGCTAATGTTCTCATCTGTGCCTCTTAAAAACATTACTCTGAGAAGGCGTCCATAGGCTTCCCCCGGCTGCCCAAGGGGACTGTGACACCCACAAAGAGCTCAAGCATCCCCACTCGAAGCAGGAAGATTGGACACCCGGCCAGTCCAGGGTGTGACGTCCAGGGGTCGGGACTTGGTCCTTCTCCAATACTTAGTGTGTCTGTGGAATGAAGTCTTGAGAGAGGAATAGGGAGCCTGCACGTGGGAGGTGGGGAGGAGAGGGACTGGCTGGGAGAGAGTCGGAGTTTTCCACTTCCACCTTGGGGAGCCCAAAGCAGAAATCTCGGGGAAATGAGCCCAGCCATCTGATCTAAGTCCAGAGGGCTATGGGCTTTAGCCCCTGGGGCTGGAGACAGAGATGGAGAGTGTGCAGAAGAGAAGGGCTGGGAGTGAGGATTAAAAGAAGGGGGGGGGCAGCTAGGTAGCTCAATGGATTGAGAGCCAGGCCCAGAGATAAGAGGTCCTGGATTCAAATCTGGCCTCAGACACTTCCTAGCTGTGTGACCCTGGGCAAGTCACTTAACCGCTAGCCCTTACCGCTCTTCTCCCTTGGACCAGACCATGGAATTGATTCTAAGATGGAAGGTAAGGGCCTAAAAAACAAATAAACAAATAAATAAATAAGTGGCATTGTTTATTTGGGTTTATATTTAGGGGTTTGGGTTTTATAAGATTTTTTCACTCACAAAAATGAATGATATGGAAATATGTTTGTGTGATAATACATGTATAACCCAGATTGAATCAGGGAAGGGAAGGGAAGGGAGGGAGATAAATTCAATCATATATAACTTAGGAAAATATGTGTGGAAATTTGTTCTTACATGTAATTGGTAAAAAAATAAAATAACATAAAGACTATAACTTGGGGAAAAAAGATATCAAGAGCATCTAGGTAGCTTGGTGGATAGCCAAGCTTACAGACAGGAGGTCCTGGGTTCAAATCTGGCCTCAGACACGTCCTAGCTGTGTGACCCTGGGCAAGTCACTTAACCCCCTTTGCCTAGCCCTTACCAATCTTCTGCCTTGCAATCAAAACACAGTATTGATTCTAAGATGGAAGGTAAAGGCTTAAAAAAAGGAAAAGGTGATATCCTTGTGGTTTGCCCTCAAAACTTCTTGGTAGAGTGAAAAGAGAGTCAGCTCTGGAGGCAGAGAGCCCGAGTTCTAACCCCACCTCCGACATCTCTGTGATCATGGGCACATCTTCCTGGGCTTCCCCTATAAATGAGGGGTTTGGGACTAGATGGATTCTGAGGTTCCTCCCAGCTCTAGATAGAAGATCTCATGAGATCGCTCTCTCTCTCCAGTCTGAAACAAGCCCCACAACCTCGAAGCAGCCCCCCGACCGAAGTCACACAGCACTTTGGAGTTCCAATTTATCAGCAGATCTTACTCTCCTGCCACCTTCCTTCTGAGGTCTGCTGGTCAGCCTGGGCTCACCCCACCTTTAAGGTGATGCCTAACAGGACTGGAAAGCGGGCCCTTGACAATGATCCCAGAGGTTCTTGGAAGAGGTCGCTCTCCCAGCCGCTGGACTGTCCTCCACTGTGGCCTCCCTGCTCTAAAAGCCCTTCCTCCGGGAAAAGTTATCATGATGAGAACCAGGAGTCACCCGGCCCACCCCACCATTCTCCACTCTCCTCCTGCCCCCAGAAAGCCTGCCCTGAGCAGCGTTTGATGTCCTCCCCTTTGCTGGAGAAGTTTGAGGATCCAGGAAGCCTCCAGAAAGAAGAAAGAACGTGCCTAGCACAGAGCCATGCATACAGCAGGAAGCCGGTCCATGTAATGATGGAGAAACAGGGTGGTTTTTCCATAGGAAATGATCCTCTCAAAGCACTCGCTTCTCCCTGACCTCCTCCACACTCCAGAACAAGGTTCTTCACCCAGCATCCATAAGAGATGTTAGGGATCCGTGAATTTGAATCAGAAAAAAAAAAATTACATCTTTAATTCAATGGAATCTGTTTCCTTTGTAACTCTATGTATATGTTTAAAAACATTCTTCTGATGGGGAGGTTAGGTGGCTCAGTGGATTGAGAGCCAGGCCTAAAGATAGGAGGTCCTGGGTTCAAATCTGGCCTCAGATATTTTCTAGCTGTGTGATCCTGAGCAAGTCACTTAACCCTCCATTGCCTAGTCCTCTGCCTGAGAACCAATACATGGTATTGATTCTAAGACAGAAGGTAAAGGTTTAAAAAAAAATAAAAATAAAAACATTCTTCTGAGACAGGGTCCATAAGCTTCACTAGACTGCCTAAGGAGGCTGCAGTACCAAAAAGATGATGAAGCTGGACATGGGAGGAAACCTAAGAGCTCATCCCCCATCCTTGTTCTTCTCCAAGACATCAGTGTAGGACATCTAATAGACAAATGGTGAGGCGGCTAGGTAGCCCAGTGGATAGAGTGCCAGGCCTGGGGTTGGGAGGACATAGGTTCAAACTGGGCTCTGAAACAGAGCTCCCTAATATATAGAACCCTGGAGGGGAAAGGCACAAGGGTAGGACCAGAACTAGAAACTTTGGTTGTCCCATGGGACTGCTTCTCAGTGTTTTCCATTCCAGGGTCTGAAAGGAGTTCCCAGAGGAAGGGAGGTGCCCAGGTCCAAACATCCAAGACAGGAGAGGAGCTACCTGGCTGCCCCGGAGACCTGTGACCGCAGGGGGATGCATGGAAACAGGAAATTCACTTCCAGCTGCACCCATCCTCTGCCACTGCCAAGGGGGTCTGCCTGGCCAAGGTGGGGAAAGGAAGAAAAAGAAGAGGGGGGAGGGAATAGTCCAGGAATGGTGCTACCTCGAAGGCTGGCATCGGTTCCGCCGACTGCCCTCTCAAGCCATAGTTGGCAAGTCTAGAACCACCGGATTCCATTATCTCACCAGTGTGAGTTCTACCATTGCCAAACACAGCAGGAGAGAGGCGGGGCCACATCTGGATTGGGGTGCAGGTGGCCTGTGGACCCTAGGAAAGAAAAAGGCAAAGAATTAGGTCTGGTATAGGCTGAAGGAAAAAGGAGATGTGAGGAAGGAAGACTTCATCTCTGCTTGCCCCAAAAGTAGAAGTTCATCAATTCAGATGAACGGATCGACCACCAAAACATCCAGCCTTATCTTGGATTTTCAGAATTTTCAGAATTTCCATTTCTTCTTGCTCCAAAAAATGAGTATGCAGTAGTACAGGGACCGTGGAGATGCCCCCAAACAACTGCTGGTGGCTCATTGTCCTACCTCTCACCAGAAGAATCTGTGTTCTCTCCACTCTCACCCTTCCTCTTTTCATTTAATTTTCTCCACCCCACTCCATCTCTCCTTTCTATGTCTATGCTCTGTCACTCTGGAGGGAGGCACTTTGGGTTACAAAGATTACTGACTCCATTCCGAACCAATCCTGGACATGGGAGGAAACCTAAGAACTCATCCCCCTTCCTTGTTCTTCTCCATCTAATAGAAAAACAATGGTGAAGCAGCTAGGTAGCATGGTGGATAGAGTGCCAGGGCTGGAATTGGGATGACCTGGGTTCAACTGTGGCCTCAGATACGTCCTAGCTGTGTGACCCTGGGCAAGTCACTTAACCCTCATTGCCTAGTCCTTGCTGCAATTCACTTAGACAGAAGCTAAGGGATTTTTAAAGAATAAAGAAAAACAATGGCAGCATACCAAGAACAAAAGCTTTTTGTTCCTGCATCCTCTGTGCCCAGTTTCAAGCTCAGCTCTCATGCAGGACAAGCTCTCTTATTACAGTTGAGGCCATGATTTCACAGTCACACACACACACACACACACACACACACACACACACACACACACACACCACTCACACTCACACTCACAGTCAAAGCCTTTTAAAAACAGGGAGGGATGGAGGGAGGGATAGATGGAGGGAGG
>NW_025354460.1:0-4118 GCF_016433145.1 Gracilinanus agilis
ATATATATACACACACACATGCATGCCCATAGGTATATATGTGTGTGAAAAGTAACTATAGAAATTGGAATGGATCAAGAAATTTTATTGTAATTTAAAAACTTAAAATCCTATAAAACTTTGCTCTTACTATAAACTATGTTTCTGTGACATGAGCAACAAAAAGGTGCCCCTGAAAACTTCCTTCTAAACATTCACCTTTCTCTCTATTTATCTAGGCAAATATTATATAGCACCTGAATGAAATATAAGCTCCTTGAAGTCAAACATTATTTGTGCTCTTGTCTCTGTATCCCTAGTGCTAAACTAGGCATCTTGCAGAGAGATGGAGCTTAATAAATGCTTGTTGAATGAACAGTTAAGACAACTGCCAATAAGCCCATATATGTGCTTCTTGCTCTTCCTCTATCTCAGTGAAGAACTTTCCAAAATGGAGAATTTGAAGAGGATAAATATTGAATATTCTTGATATTCATATATATTCAGAAGTCCCTGAAAAATAGATTTAACTGAAGAGTCTTTAAATGACATTTAAGCTATCAAAACATTCTCAATACAAGCATATATCTCAAATTACCATTTTCAGGGGCCTATCTACATTCTGGAAACAACCTATCAATATTTCTTTTTACATAATAAAAAACTATATTAATTCATTTGAATCATGTGAACATTATTCTGTCAAGGTGAAATTTAGATATTGATAAAACAATTGTTTTCCTTTATTTAAATAGCAGACTGTCGTATCTTTCTAGGCATGCTTACATTATCTCATTAACAGGGGAAAAAATATGTTCTCAATAAGAGGAAGTACAAAGATTGCCCTAGGAAATTGAAATAATATAGTCATAATAGTATGTAATTTAATAAACATGTTACATCTGATAAGTTGAGGCCTTTAAAGAGGCTCAATTTAATTTGCATCCCATTACAGCTGTTTCTTTTCCATGCACAAACTTCACTTGAAATCAGTGTGGAGGTGTGTAGAGGAGTATTGAGAATCTAGTTATTTTTTTATAACATCCTGAGATCTTCAGATGATAGGAACTGTTTAAGTACAAGGGTATCATCATCTTTTCAACATATTTAATGACACTACTCAGTTAATTGTCAATACCTATGATCTAAAATGAATATTTGGGTTCTAGTTCCTTTTCAATCTTCTTATCACCCCCCCCAAAAAAAACAGAAATGCAAGGAAAAACCATCCCATTCACAAGAGGATATGTGGCAATCCATATGAAAAGTAAAATCCAGAATAATTCTATACCAGGTGTAGATCATGTAAACAATTTAATTGACAACTTAAGTATAGGGCATCACCAATAGGATTGATACTTAGAAAAGTAAATTGTCACTTTTAATGCTTTCTCTCCTCCATCTTGTTATAAAAGAATGATCAGGGTCTATTTTGCTCATATACATATAACAAATTTATGTGGGAATAGCAAGAGCAATCATAGTAGTACTCATTTTCTTGTGGTTCTTTACGAGATTTTTTTTAGTTTTATTCAGAATGTTTTTTCTATCATGATTCTCTGCTCTAACTGGGAACAAATATAAGCACAATTTTAATTAAGAATTTAGAAGGAGTAAGCATAAAGGGTCTTTTCTGAAACTCAAATTTTAACTGTAATATTAATGTCCCAGAGCCAAAAGTGGAATATGTAGAAAATTCATTAACATTCACAGGAATATTTAAAAATTAATATAGTTTGGTACAAGCAATATTATGTAATTTCTACTACTATTTCTCACTGGAGTAGAGGTGACCTTGGGTTCTTGAAAAATTATGGCCAACAGAGTATAAACACTCAGATCTCTGCAAGGTGAAAATGTTTTGTGCATGGGCCCAGGAATAGTCTCTGTATCATCCAGGAATTGTACAGGTTCAAGAGAATTTAATTATTATAAAAATGGCTTTTTGGTAATGATTTTTCACATACCATTTAATGACTTTTTTTTAATAAACCAAAGCAAGGACCCATTGCATACTACAATAAAGGAACAGATACCCATGGTGACAAAATTAAGATCTTCTGAGGTGCTAAAATATATGGAAATATTTTGAAAAATAATTTTCTACTTTTATTTATTCCAGAACTATGATTTTATTGGCAAGGGAATTCCCAAGAAGGAATCTTCTTTGTCACTGCAAATCAACAATTTATTCTTCAACTTAAATTATTTCAGCAGTTATATAGAACAATTTTATTTTGAATTACTTGTCCAGGGATACACAGCCAAAGTGTACCAGAGGTAGAAACTGTTAAACTTTGTGGAATACAGGTTCTAATGATTTCAACTTTCTAGCCATTATGCTGTGCTGTCTCTGAAAAAAAAAAAAAACTGATCTTTATATAGTTCATCGTATATAGGTTTATAGACTGCTGAGTTAGATGACCTCAGAACAGCATATTGTTCATCTTAACTTTAGGCAAATAAACCACGATCTATTCCTATTTCACTTGTAATTTACTGGGTAAATGCTCAGTTTAGAATCACAGAATGTCTGAGTTGGAAAGAACATCAGATGACAACTGGTCCAAAATATACTCTCAAAAAATTCCTCTTTTTGACATACTTAAAAATGACAACTTATTTTTTGTCTCAAGATTTTGATGGAGGAAAACCACTATCTCTTGAAGGTAATCATTTTAAGTCTTTTTTTATGACAACTCTAATTAATAGGGAGATTTTCCCAGTGTTAAGTTTAAATTGCTTTTAAGTTTTTCCTCTGATCAGACTAGTTTCTCTTCCTAATGAAATATTTTCAAATATTTCAAGAAAGCAATGATTTCATTTACTCTCCCTAACATTTTTTGGTCCACATTAAAATATCTTCATTTACTACAATTGATTTTCATATAGCATGAACTTAAGGATCTTTCCCATTCTGATTGTCATCACATTTCATCAATTAATGTCCTTCATGAGATGTGTGCAACGTCATATCACTATAGTGAAAAAGAAACCAAAACCTAGTTCTCCTTAATTACATTGGATTTATATTTTTATTGATATAAATAAATATTCAAGTTCAATATTGTTGATGTATACGGAGATATATAAGGAAAATCAGAGAGGAAATACATCATTGGGAAAGGAAGTATGTCCATTCACAACATGCAAGTGAGAAAGAACTTAGATAGGCTGAGTGCTACACTGGTATACACAGAATATAAAGAAGGTCTAATAATAATCACCAATCCTTTTGGCCCATTCTCTATAAAAGACAAATAAAGAATATGGATAAGAATTATGAAGGATTTAAAGTTGGATGACTATCTGAAAAGATATAAGGAAGACATGCTCCTACTAATGAGATTAGTAGAGGGCCAATAAAAGACTTAAAACTAAATTTCCATCATTAAATATATACATATATACATATGTATACATTGCTAAATATACATATTTAATGATGTACACTTATTGATATATCACTTAGTGATATGTACACATACTGTGGGTGTGTATGTATAGTATATATATTCTGTATATATTACATTATTGCTTTTTTCATTATTCTTTGAGTCCATTCTTTGAATTCCTTCTGACAGCAGTCTGCCAACTCTAGCTATATGTTTACCTTCCTTATTTTAAATGCCACTGAGATTTTCAGTGATGGCAAACCTTTTAGAGACTGAGCACCCAAATTGCCACATGTGAGCCCCCTACCTTACCCCAGACAGGGGAGGGAGGAAGTGATCACATTGGGGTGCTGGGAAGAGGGGCAAGTCATGTAAGAAATGTCCTCAGGTGCTCATGGAAAGGGGGAAGGGAGCAGTCCCTTCCAGCTCTCTCTGGCATATGTGCCATAGGTTTGCCAACGCAGCTATAGGAGATATCTTAACTGTTAAATTTAATGGTTTTATCTCAGTATTAATTTTATTTGGCCAACTGGCAGCTTTTAACATTGCTAACCAAATTTTTCTTCTCAGTAGCTTTTCCTCCTTTGACTTCTATATCCCTGCTATCTCCTCTTCCTCCTATTATTCCTCTGACCCAATCAACCATCCATTTTTATTCCCACTGATGTAGATATTTCTTTGAGTTCTATACTTGATCATCTCTCTCTCTCTCTCTCTCTCTCTCTCTCTCTCTCTCTCTCTCTC
>NW_025354461.1:0-4461 GCF_016433145.1 Gracilinanus agilis
CGGGTAGGAGAGGAGGCTGTATTTGTTGGGGGGCAGAGGTGGGTGGGAGGGGGAGACTGCTTCTGCTTGCATCACATTGCCATCTGGCGGTAAGTGCTCGAGGGAAACATGTCCCCATCTCTTTGGACATCCCTCTTGGGTCCCATTCATTCTCTTAGGACCCACAGTCTCTAGGCAGATGGGCCATATTCCCCCACCATCATGGCCTCAGGCCCTCTGTTTCTGCAGAAACATTTAATAACAATTTCTTCCTTTCATGAGAGAAATAGCAACCCCAGCATCGGACCATGGAAAGTACATTAGCTCTAAAGTTGGAGATCCTGCATTCCAATTCTGATTCTGGCCCTACTGATGTGACCTTGGACAAGTCACTCAATCTGTCATGAGCCTCAGTTTCCTTTGGTGTAAAGTGAAGGGGTTCAATTAGATGGCCTCTGGATCCCTTCTGTCTCTAGAGCTATGATTCTGATCCAGCACACCGTGGTGCTATCTAGTTTTCAAAAACATATATGTTCTCCTAGGAGATGTTCAACAGCTCTGTGACAGGCTGAGCATCGATCGTGTTATACCTTATTTCATGTATCAAAGGACCAGAGCTGGAAGGAACCTGAGAAGTCCTCTAGTCCAATCCACTCATTTTACAGATGAGAAAACTGAGGCCCTATTGAGGCCCCTTCATGAAGGTCGCCCAAGTGACAGACACACGCCAGAAGCCGGGTCTTTGGACTCTAAATTCAGTGCTTTTATCCCCTACTTTCCATTATTGGCCCCATTTTAAAGATGAGGAACTGATTCTGTGACTCCATAAGTAGGCTGGCAGGTCAGTGGGGGAGATGTTGTGGAGGCGCCCTCATTGCCTAGGGGGCCACTTACTCCCCCTGTGTATGGCATCCCTCTTATTCCACTTTCGCTGGAATTCTTCCCCGCCACAGAAGGAGGGAAGGACACTGGGGAGCCATAAAAATATATGGGCGATGGCCAGCTCCGTTGTTCTTTCCCCCTTCCCTCCTTTCTTGGGTCCTGTGGGGGAGCGAGGCGGAGAAGGTCACGATCACCTAACAGAGCGGAGTTTCTCTCTCCGTGGCAGCTGAGGGGTCCAGGGAATCAGCAGGTGAGCCTGCTGGGAAGGGTCACCGAATCGGCCGCTCGCCGTGCAGTCCTGCTGCGGGGGAGCCTGGAAAGAGAGGAAGAGCTAGAGCTGACGGCCTCCCGGGCCCCCGGCTGCCTCCGGGCTTACCTGGCCTATGGAAAAGGTGGGTGAAAGCAAGGGCAAGTCCTGGGGAGAGCATGTGGATATGGTAGACTGTCTCGGTGGTAACATGATGGATGAGCGGTTATCTTGCTGCTGCTTACAGAGCTGGTAATAGAAAACTCTCTAACTCCCAAGGGAAGGTATTCTGTTAGGGAAATTTTCTTTATATCCAACCAAAATCTGCCTTTGTCTGTTGTTTTACCACTATGGCCTCAGGGGCCATATAAAACATGTCAGATGAATATTGGGTGGTCCTACCTAGTGATGGAATGTAATTAATAGAAAATTCAAACAGGAAAAAGTGAATTTACTTTAAAAAACAACCTTTACCTTGCTGGGTATTGGTTCCAAGAGAGAAGAATGGTTAAAGGCTAATGACTGACCCAAGGTCACACAGCTAGGAAGTGTCTGCAGTTAGATTTGAATCCAAGATCTTCCATCTCTAGGTCTGGCTCTCAATCCACTGAGCCTCATAGCTGCCCCCTTGAATTTACTTTTTTTAAAATTTAATAGAACATTAATGTTTGAAAAATAACTTGTGAATGTCCAGCTCCAGAGAAAGGACTGAGAAATAAAATCATTCAAGATATACTTTTATATGTACATTTTTTTGGCCAAATAATATCTTCTCTAGTACAGGGAGGGAGGAAAGGAGATACCTGGAGATTTTAATGTAACCAACAAACTAATTAATTATTTTAAGGCCCTTACCTCCCACCTTAGAACTGACATTAAATATTGGTTCCAAGGCAGAAGAGTGGTAAGGGCTAGGCCATTGGGGTTTAGTGATCATAGTCTCCAGGCCTGGCTCTCTTATCTACTGAGCCACCTAGAAGCCCCAAAATGAAGTAATTTTTTTAAAAATTGATGGATTTTAAAATATAATTTATTACATTGCCTAGATTTCCCCAGCATCCCTTCCTCTTCTCTAGAGAGTAATTCCTTTTAACAAAGAATTTTTTAAGGAAGAAAAGAGAAAAATAATTCCATAAAACTGATCAAAATATCCAAAAAATCTAATGTTAGTTACAGCATTCCATATTTGTGAATCCCAGCATTCATAGAGGACCTGGAGAAGGAGAAGAAAGGTGTCTTCTCATACCTCTCCTTTGAGAACAAACTTTACTTTAAAGCAGTGATTCCCAAAGTGGGCACTACCACCCCCTGGTGGGTGCTGAAGCAATCCAGGGAGGCGGTGATGGCCATGGGTGCATGTATCTTTCCTATTGATTGCTATTAAAATTTTAAAAAAATTAATTTCCAGGGGGCTAAGTAATATTTTTTCTGGAAAGGGGGCGATAGACCAAAAAAGTTTGGGAACCACTGATTTAAAGCATTTACTCAGATTGGGGGCTGCTAGGTGATGCAGTAGATGGAACACTCCATCTGGAGTCAGGAAGACCCAAATTCAAATCCAGCCCCAGACTCTTATTAGCCATGTGACCCTGGTCAAGTCACTTAACCTTCTTCGCCTCAGTTTCCTCATCTGTTAAATAAGCTAAAGAAGGAAATGGCAAACGATTCCAGGATCTTTGCCCAGGAAACCCCAAAGGGGGTCCCAAAGAGTCAGACATGACTTAAACAGCTGAGCAATAACAAAAACAACTCAGATTAGAGGTGATATCCCTCTCTGCCTGCTAGGGAAACCCTGCCTTTGGAGGCACAAACAATCCTCAAGCCCCCCCAATGGCTGAGCTTCAGTCTGATTCGGCGTGTATTGGTTGGCCCCCTTTGTGTGTCGGGCACTGTTAAGTGTGGCCAAGAATCCCAAAGGGTTCCCTGGCTCTGAAAGGGCCGGCCCCCCATGTGCACACGGAACGTCATTCCTCTCCATCACCATCTCTTGGGTCCTCTCCCTTTCTTCAAGGCTCAGCTTCTGCTCTCAAAGGCCTCCCCGATCTTCCCACCTGCAGACACTCGTGCCCTCCCCCTCCAGAATGGCCTCATCTCGACTTGGTCTGCAACTACGTCTGTGTGTGTACACGTTTGTTCATTTCTGTGCCCCCCATTATGAGTAGGGCACGTCGCCCCTCGGGGCCCAGCGTCCCAGAAGTCCCACGAGAAGCGTCCTGGTGAATTAATTTGCCCTTCTGCTGCCCCAGGGGCCAAGGAGGAGGCGGTGGAGATCAGCGCCTGCTCTGACGGACGACGGCTGGCCGAGGCCGAGGCTCTGCTCCACGGCGGTGGGCATGGGGAACGCTTGGGCCGGCTGACCCTCACAGCTGCCAACCAGAGCCTGAGCCTGGCTGCTCACGGCTGCATCACGCCCATTGGGAACATGGAGGTAAACCTGCCCAAGCCCCTCTGTGGGGCACCCCTCGGGGGGCCATTCAGCATCTCCACCTTAGCAAAGAGCTTCCCCAAACGGATTGTCCGTGTGGCCTCTTGGGCCCTCCCCAGCCTTTCGCTCCTACTTCAGTAGCCTGTAACAAGCCCCAAATCAAGCTCTCTCAGCCTCCTCCAGACTCGCTTTCGTGTCTCCACAGTCCAAACTGGCCGAGGTCGGCTCTCGCCTACAAGCCCGACTCGTGGAGAAGTTCCAAGTGTTTGACGCCTACGTCCAGAAGTTCCGGCACCTGGTGCGTTGGCTTGGCCCCACCTGGCCTCTTCTGTCACTGGCTGGTCTGGGGGGCTGAGCTCCATCGTGGAGGGAGACACGGCCCCCAGGGAACCCCGCTTCTTCCCTCTCCCCACTCCCTTGTCTAGCTTTGTAGAAGAGCATCCAAGAGTCATCCAGGCTGCCTCTTTCATTCAGCTTGATTTCACTTTTATTCCCCCTACAAGGCTGGATTGAATAGAATTGAAGGTGAGATTGTTTCAGAAAGCAAGAAAATATTAGATTAGACCCGTTACTCCACCCAGCTGTGGAAATAAGGGGAAAACTGGGCGGTTAATAGACATGGATTTGGATGGGATGTGGGTTAAGGGAGGAGAAATTTTAGGGCTGAGAGAAAATGAAGGTGAGATAGTAGGAATCAGAAGAACTGGGGGAGGGAAGCTAGGTGGCTCCGTGAATGGAAAGCCACGCCAAGAGATCCTGGTCCTGGGTTTAAATCTGACCTCAGACACTTCCTACCTGTGTGACCATAGACATAGAATTACATGGAGCCCTTACCACACTCCTGCCTTGGAAAAAGAAAGAAAGGAAGGAAGGAAGGAAGGAAGGAAGGAAGGAAGGAAGGAAGGAAGGAAGGAAGGAAGGAAGGAAG
>NW_025354462.1:0-2812 GCF_016433145.1 Gracilinanus agilis
GGATGGAAGGAAGAAGAAAAGAAAAAAGGAAGGAAGGAAAAAAGGGATGGAAGGAAGAAAGAAAGAAGAAAAAGAAAACAGGAAGGAAAGAGAAAAAAGGAAGGAAGGAACAAGGAAAGAAAAAAAAGGGAGGGAAGAGAGACAGAGACAGAGAGAGAAAAGCATCACAGGAGGCCTGTGGGTCAGCACTTGCAGTCCTCAGACAGCAGTCTCCATGCTGGTCTCCAAACCTGGCAGGTCCTGCCAGAGATTCTACTCAGCCCTCTTGGATCGGTCTCTGATCCGATCAGAAATCAGAAAAGGGGCTTTGAAATGAACAGCTCTATACTAAGCTCTGACTGTGTGCCATATGCTCTGCCTGGTGCTGAGGATAAAAGACTGAATAAAACAGTCTCTACACTCCAGAAGCCTTATTGGAGGAGACAATATGGAGTAAATGAATCAATAAATGACTGGATGGTCTATTAAATTCCAGGCTCCGTGCTAAGCAGAAAGGATTAAAAGTTAAATTTTTAAAATCCCCAACAACGCAGTTTCTGTCCTTGAGGAGCTGACATTCTGTGCCACAGAAATATTAGCTAATTGGGTGCGGGGTGGGACGCATCAGAAGGTGGAGGCTCAGGGAAGATGTCAGAGAAAACATGAAGCTTGAGCGGACCAACATTGTCTCTGTCCTTGGTGAGTCTGTGCTCTAACTGAGGAGATAGATCTCTGGCCGGCAGATTGAGAGATGGAAGTGGCCTTCGAGACCATCTCCCGCAACTCTTGCACTTTACAGAGGAGGAAACAGAAATGGAATTTGGGGAGAAGGAACTTGGCTGAATTCACCAAAGAAGTCAAGGACTAAACTGGGATTTGAATCCAGATCCTCCCTCATCTAAATGGAAGATTTTGTTTTCCTAAAATGCCATCAATACATTTTCCAGATTTCAAAGTCAATCAGTCAGCCAATACAGAAGCATTAAGCACCTACTATGTGCCAAGCTCTGGGTCTGAGCTGAATCTAGGAAGAAAGGCAAAAAGCCAGTGATTGCTCTCACAGGGTTCACGGTCTCCCAGGGAGATGACACAAGCAACTATAGATATAAGCCAGCTATAGACAGAGTAGATCAATTCATCCATCAATTATCTACTACCTGTCTACTGCGTGCCAGACGCTGTGCTAAGTGCTGGAGACACCAAAAGGTGGAAGGAAACCTCAAAAGGGAAGACACTGGCAGTGAAGGAGAGGAATAGCGGCAGTAGGTAGATGTGAGCCAGGAGGACCTGAGGGGGTGAAGGGAGAACATCCAGGGCAGGAGGGCAGCCAGTAGAAGGCAGGAAGTTGGGAGACAGGGAATGTTGGAGGGGGGGAGCAGGGAGGGCAGCATCAGAGGGAAGTCAAATGGAAGCCTGGAAAAGAAAACAGATGGAGACCAGGAAAGGCTTAAAAGCCAAGCAGGGGACTGATGGATGATGGGTCCATTCTTGGAGCTCCTCTCCTCCACCGTTCTGTTCCCCCCATCCTGGAAATCCTGAAAAGCTGGGAAGAAGCTGCCAGTGTGGGCTGGCTAACAATGAGGGCTGTACCAAAGAAAGCTAGACTGACTCGAGGCAAAGGCTATGGGACCTTTTTATGGGAAATAGGAGTTCACCGAGAAGTTGATTGATGGGCTACAAAGGTCCCTAATGATTCTGCAATCCTGCTGTTCTTTGATTCTGTAGCACTAAGGCCAGAGAGGGAGCATCACTTGTCTCGGACCTCACAGGGAATACGTTTCCAGGCTCCTTCTGCCCCTCAGGGAGCAGCAGGGAGATGGGAGCAATGCATCAACTACTTGACCAGAAGCAGGCTTTGGAGGATCTGGACTAAGGTCTGTCTGGAGGGTTGGAGGCCTGCTAGAGGCTCTTTCTTCCTGCCCTCTTGGCACAAGAGGGCAAACTATGCCTGAGATCACCCAGAGAATCCATGCCAGAGACCAAGAAAAAAGGCTGCCTAACTTCATGCACTGTCTCCAAGTCCCCTTTCCCTGGAGTTTCATATTATCCCAGAACAATAAGGATATTATGGGCTTGATTTCTAATGGGCTCCTGAGAAAGGAAAGGGATCAGCTGCGATTTGCAGATACATCGATACTGGTGATGTCAGATTACTCAGCCTCCAGAAGCACAGAGAGCAGATTCATATCTGTATTAGCAGGGTGTCGGGGATCACTTTTCACACTCCACCAAGAAACTCTCGAGATAGGGCTGCAGTTTGAGTGAGGCCTCCAGAGCGCTCCATCCTGCCCTCACAGATTCAAATCCAAAAAGGCAGCAGCTGGCTAAGCAGGAGGAGACTCCTTTGGATCACGGCTCCACGGTCAGGACAAGAAGCTAAAAGGCTTTGAAGATACGCACTAGAGAAGAAGAGAGGAGCAGGAAAGGCGTTCTGTTGGCTATGTCCAGCTCCCAGCGTGTTGCTGCCTTGAGAAAATGGCCTACTCAGTGGGGACGGTTCAAAAGATTCAGCTTCTCCAACTCTTCGGTCAAAAGCTCTTTAAGACAATAGAGAGAGCAATGGAGGGACAGTCAGACACATGTTTAGATAAGATAGCTACACATAGGTGAAAAGATAGACAGACCAATGAAGGAAAGGAAAGGAAAGGAATGGAAAGGAAGAAAGAGAGAACAAAAGAAAGAAAGATAGATAGAAAGAAATAAAGGAAGGAAGAAAGAAACAAAGGAAGGAAGAAAGAAACAAAGGAAAGAAGGAAGAAAGAAAAGAAGAAAGGAAGAAAGGAAGGAAGGAAGGAAGGAAGGAAGGAAGGAAAGAAGGAAGGAAGGAAGGAAG
>NW_025354463.1:0-3847 GCF_016433145.1 Gracilinanus agilis
TTCTTACTTCTTGGGCTGATAGACCAGCCTGGGTCAAAGGAGCCGACAGCACCACCCATGACCGCTTGTGTGGCCTTGCAGGAGGAAGGCTAGTGGCCGTTGCTGCTGAAGGTGCTGCTGTAGGTAATAACCAGAAAATCCCATCATCTATCACTCGATCAGCAAACGTTCATGCAGCACCTGCTGTGTGCCAGGCCCTGTGTTTGGCGTGGAAACACAAGGACCATCTGGAACAGCCCCTCTCTCGAAGGAACCCTTGGGGTCACCGGGCAGAGCCCATTCCATTTCTGGAAGAGAAAGCTGAAGAGCAGAGTCAGGGAGCTTGGCTGGGGGCACGTAGCTATTGAGTGGTACCGCTGGAAGGGGATGCAAACTGCCTTGAGGGGGGTCCCTCTCCCCCTGGCCTCCCTGCTGCCCTGGCCCTCCCCACGCAGCGGCTTCTTTCTATGGTGCCGGATCCACTTCCCAAGGTGCCTCCTTGGGCCAGGAGCTGGATGTGCAGGGGGAGGCGGCCTCGAAGCAGAGGCAGGATGGACAGACTGAGGAGGCCCCTCCAGGAGGGGAGGGAGGGAGGAGGTGGCCAGGAGATGGCCCAGAGAGGAGGGGGCTCTTCCTAGTCCAGGCCCAGACCTAGCTGGAAGGCATGAAACAGCAGCAAAGTGGCTCAGGATGATGTGGGGGGACCAGAGCCTCAGGGTGGGGTGGGGGTCCCCTGCATGTGCTGCCATTTGCACCCCTCTCTCTGGGCCCCTTTCTCTGTCTCTGAGCCTCACCCCATGTGGGTCGGCCAAGCCGCTCTCCTACCATGTGCCTTCCCCTGATGTCTCCCTGAACAAGCATGGAATGTTCCTTGGGCTGTTTGTTCTGGGGACAATAGGGGAAGGGCAGCCCCTGCTACTGCGAGGCCCCCCAGCTCAGGACTTCCAGGAGGTCCCCGCTGTTGGCCGCCGAGCAAACTGCCTGCTGTCCCCAATCAGTAACTGAGAGGAGACGCAGCTCCTAATTTCTGAAAAGAAGGAACCGTCTCCACACTCCTCGGCGGGCCAGGCTGAGCCGGGGCACAATGGGCTGAGGAGATGGTCCAGGAGCTGCTCCCGGGCCTGGATCCCTTCCATGTGGCCTGGCCCCGGGGTGAGATCTCCGGCAAACTCCCATCTCGGGCTCAGGGGCCCTTCCAAGTCCCAGTGCTGACAGAAGCAAAAGGGGTGCCTCTTGACTGTGTTTTACTTGGGCATCTCCCAGGCACAGAGCTGCAACTAGGGTGGGGCGGCTGGAGCTCTGCCCGGGGCCCCAGCATTTAGAGGGTGCTGACCACACTTCTGCTTCTTCAGCAGGGTGGCAATGCTTGAGATGGGCAGTTGGAGGCAGCCCCCTCCCCTGACTGGTGCTGCTCTTCTCTCCCTCTGCCTCCTCAGCACAGGAGCTTCACAATCTCTGTTTCTCCCTTCTGGGGAAATGCTCAGAATCTCCCTCAACAAGGTCCTGGGTTCTAGGGTTTCTCCTCTCTGTTCCTCAACCCAATTAGATCTTAAAAGAGTTGATTGGAGGGTGTATTTCTTTCTTTCTTCCTTCCTTCCTTCCTTTCTTTGTTTCTTTCCTTCTTTCTTACTTTGTTTCTTTCTCTTTCTTTGTTTCTTTCTTTTTAAACCCTCACCATCTATCTTAGACTCAATCCTGCATATTGGCTCCAAGGCAGAAGAGCAGTAAGAACTGGGCAATGAGGGTGAAATGACTTGCCCAGGGTCTCACAGCTAGGAAGGATAGGAGGCCAGATTTGAATCCAGGACCTCCCATCTTCAGACTTGGCTCTCTTATCTACTGAGCCCCCTGGTTGCCCCTGGGAGGGTGTGTTTCTTGCTTCGGGTTCATCTTATGAAGTTCGCCCCCCTCACCATCATGTCTAGCACTGTCCCCCGTCCATAGAAATTCCAGGGAAGTGACAGTGAGCTTGGCGTCTGTCTTACCTGAGCCAGTAGTTAAACAGGGACCCAGGGCCCAGGGTGGGGGCTGAGAGGGATGGGAGAACGTGTCAGGCTCTTTGCCTTTTCTCTAAACAGGACTGCTCTGCCCCTTTTAAGCCCTCTTTTCCACAGCCATCATGTCTGGACTCTTAGCTGTGTACATGTGAACATGCCTGTGCCTAGCAGCCCCCCCAAGAGCCTCTCCTGACCTGTGGGGGGCCCTTTCCAATCCCCCCTCATGGGGAGGTGCCAGGGCTCTCGGGATCCTAGCTGGCCATGCTTCTGAATCGGAGCAGCCTGGCCTTCTGGAACGTCCCAGACCACTCAGTGCTCTGCCTGCTCCCAAAGCCAGAGAGCCCTGCCCCCCTCTCCTGGATCCTTGGGGGGCCCGAGAGTAAGTCAGAAGCCAGGCCAGTCAGGAGCAGGGTGTCTTGTGAACCCCAGATCCCAAAGGCGTGAGACAAGCAGCGATGACATCAAGAGCAGAGACTGCTCTTGGGAGCACTCGGGACATGACGGATGTCACTGACCTCTGCCCAGGATGGGCCATTTTCAGGGGCATCATCGCCCCACAACAGCACATCGGTATGACTGTAAAGCGAGTCTTCTGTGCCCCCCACCCCTGACTCAGCTAGGCTGAGGAACGGATGGTCTCTGACCTTCTATTCCAATTCCTTCTCCCCTTTGCAACTGGTCTCCCCTCTCCCTCTCCTCCTCCTGCATCTGACAAAGTAGTATTCTTGGGGTAGGTCTGACCATGTTGCTCTCTCCCTCTTTCACTATATCACAGTAGCTCCCTATTACTTCTAGGGCCAAACATAAATATCTTTATTGGGTTTTTAATACCATCCTCTCTCTTTACTCCCACTTGGTTCCAGACAAAGAAGGAATCTCATGATAGAACACTGGACCTGGAGGCAGGAAGTTCTTAGTTCAAATCCAATCCCAGACACTCACTAGCTGTGTGACCCTGGGCAAGTCACTTAACTGGTTTGCCTTAATCCACCAGAGAAAGAAATGGCAAACCACTGCAGTGTCTTTGCCAAGAAAACCCCCTGGCCAGTACAGTCCACCAAAGGGGTCATGGAGAGTCAGACCCAACAAACAGGACTTCACAGCTCGGGCTCCATCTCCCCTCTCAGTGCCTTTGTCTGACCTCAGCTGGCAGCTCTTTGGGACGGATACCTTGCCAGAGCCTGGAGCAGGGCCCACTTGCCTCTCCTCCGCCTTGTGCCGGGTTGGCTGGAAGGACCCTGTTCTGGGCCATTTGGACTGTAGTGTCGAATGGGGAAAAGGGAGAGTATTTGGAGGGTCTTGGAGGCCCCCAAGATTTCCCATTTGGCCTTGGGCCCAGAGGCTCATATTTTCTAAAACGAACAAGATGGTCTTTCCCCAATGGGAATACCAAAGGCTCAACACGAGGGGGCTGCCAGCTTGGGGGTGGGGGAAAGGGGGGGGTGCAGAGGCCAGGTGGGCCCCCTAGCTAGCTCCCTGCCTCGCTCTGGCTTGGCGGGGCCTGGGAGGGGGGACAGGAGGGCTCTATCGCCTAGGAGCCCCGGGGAGCCGTCTCAGGATGCCCAGGGAGGCTCTTGGGCACAGGCCAGCCTCTACGGGAAGCAGGTCGAAGCCTGGGGGTGCCCCTGGGAGGGGATGGAGTCTCTGGGGGGCCCAGCCCCAGAAGGAACCTTCCCACCTCGGCCTTTGTCAGTGGCCTCCCTGACCCAAGGTTCTGGCCTGAGATTCTCACATAGCTGTGTGTCTCCTCCCTCCCTCCCCCCTTCCCCTGCCTTCCCCTGCAGAGCCCCCCTTTCTCAATGAGAAAGTAAGCCTCCGAGGCCCTTTGGAAACGTTTTCAAGCCAGGGGAGGGAGGGAGGGAGGGAGGGAG
>NW_025354464.1:0-2879 GCF_016433145.1 Gracilinanus agilis
AAAAAAAAAATGAGGGGATCAGACTATGCTCACTCTGTTGTCTATGAATCTAGGAATATTTCTGTGTAAAAGCACAGTTCCAGCCCACCTGTTTGTGGAGATAAACTCTTATTCTGAAGGATTTTAGTTGATGGCAATTTAGCTGTTTCATTTGTCTGTATCTTTTCTCTATGGTGAAAATGTAAGCTCCTTGAAGGCAGGTATTATGGATGCTATTTGTCTTCATATCTTCCATGGAGTCAGGTACCCAGAACAAATGTGGGGCGAATTGACTAATGATGTGATCTATTACTCACCATCTGCCTCCAATTCAGTGGAAAACACCTCCACATCCTCCACCTTGACCTGGTAGATGCCAGCATCCTCTGGTCGTAGGTCCTGAACATGGAAGTAGTAGCGCTTTCCCAGACGCCTCAAGCAGTGCTTGGTCTCATTTCCATAGCCATAGCGAATCATCTCACCATTCTGTGGGGAGAGAGAGTGGGGAATGAGGATGTGAGAGGAACAAGAAGTCACTACTTGGATCTTCAGTCCATCTTGCCTAACTCCCATTTAGTCTCATTATCCCTAGCCAGTATCTACTGTTTGCAGGAAGTTGGCCCTTGGCCACAGAACATGCTACTTGCAAATTTGGTATTGAAGTAAAATAAAGGAAGGGATTCTAGGCTATCTATGTGGGGGTGGGGAGAGATGGGAGATGGGGAAATCCAGAGAAAATGGAGTAGAAGTAGGATTAAAATAGTCCCAAGATGTTTCTATGACTTAAAGGAGTGAATGTCATGTAAATGACATGCAAAACAGCATCTATTCCTGGAATTACCAGTTTAATTCCAAGGTAGAAGTATCACCCAATCAATTAATCAATCAATCTATATATATATATATATATAAATTATAAATACATACACATACATATATATAAATTATAAAATATATATAAATAAAATCTAAAATATGCCTAAGCAATACTATAAAGTGTGAGAGATAAAAGATGGAAGGAATCTCAATTGAATGATAAAAATATCAAATCCTTCTCAAATCTGGGATATTTGCAAAGTATATTCAGAGAACTAAGATGTGATAAAATACCACAATGAAAAACTATGCCTACTTTAGCTAAATCCTAGCAATTAAATCAATGAAGGCTAATTACTCCCAAAGGCTGCCTGGCACAAGTACCATGGACAATGTTGAATAAGTAGAAGCTGAGTAAGGGTAATGGCTCTTGCCAACTGCCTCCTGATTCTCTCACTATAGAAATAAATGCCATCTAAATAATTCCAACTAGGAGGGGGCAGCTGGGTAGCTCAGTGGATTGAGAGCCAGGCCTAGAGACCGGAGGTCCTAAGTTCAAATCTGACCTCAGTCACTTCCCAGCTGTGTGACCCTGGGCAAGTCACTTGACCCCCATTGCCTACCCAGAACACTCTTCTGCCTTGGAGCCAATATTCAGTATTGACTCCAAGACAGAAGGTAAGGGCTTAAAAATAAATAAACAAACAAATAAATAAGAAAAAGAATAAATGAATGAATGGATGAAATAATTCCAACTTTTCAAGGAAGGATTGTTACTTGTTGATTGTCCAATTAGCCAAAGGTAAAGGGGATATTCTTTGAAATGTTTGCTCAGGCATTGAAGTGACACCCCCCCACCCCCCCACCCCCCCTGATATTTAATCCCATTATGCATGACTCAAACCACTCCTACCTTAGCCAATCTCACCTTGTATAAATAAATTTTGCTTTCAAAATCCTTGAGATCAAGTTCTAGGTCAAATGTGGCAAGTCCATCCTTGGTGACTTTGATGTGTCTCAGATTAGAGATGGTGTTGACATACTGTGAAAGACAGAAACCCCAACACTTCAGGAGAGTTCTTTTATGACCTTTCTCCAGAGAACTGGAGAATATTCCTTATAACTAGCCCTGGTGTGACCTGTCCATCCAAAACACAATGGCAAAGAAGTCCCATCTTTCCATTTCACTGCTGGAACAACTGAAGACAATCAAAGGAAAGGACTTTGCTAAAGGTTTCAAAGGATGACAGAATGAAGTGCTTTGGTGGAGCTCTTTGGAGCAATGGGGTTAGATAGGAAGGTTTGGGGTTCAGGGATTGAGAGACAGGATAGATCCCTGGATTTAGAGTTTGATTCTCAGCTATGCTATTGGGACTACCTGTATCACTTTGGACAAGTCACTTCTCTATTTTAGATTTCACTGTAAAATGAAGGAGTCATGTACTCAATGACCTTTAAGATTGTTTCCTGCTCTAAATTCTATGACTTGTGTTTAAATATTTAGGAAGAGGAAAATAGGATGGGGCCCAATTCCTGTTCTTGATTCAATTGCCAATTTTATTTGTACCCTGGGAAAATCATGGTATAGAAGACCCATTGTGATCAGAGTGTTTAATATGATTCATTTATTCGTTCACCTATTCATCCATCTATTCATATAGTATGGAATGAATAACTACTACACATTTAACACTTTTTCAGGATGCTGTGCTGAAAGATTTGCTCAATGAGATGCCTAAAGACTAAGAATGAGTGGTTAATAACTATCTTTAGGTCTATGAGGAATCATTTTCAGAATGATAGAAATCAACTATTTTCCTTGTCACAAGAAGAAATGAAGGAGCAATTAATTAGCATAGTGGATAGAGTGCCAGGCCTGGAGTCAGGAGGACCTGGGTTCAGATCTGGTCCTAAGCACTTCCTAGCAGTGTGACCCTAGGCACTTAACCTCAGTTGCCTAACCTGTATCATTGTCTTTCCTAGTATAGATTCTAAGACAGAAAGAGTGAGGAGAGGGTGGAGTGAAGGAGGAGGAGGAGGAAGAAGAGGAGAAGCAGGAGGAGGAAGAGGAAGAGGAAGAAGAG
>NW_025354465.1:0-9002 GCF_016433145.1 Gracilinanus agilis
CCTTTCTCTCTCTCTCCCCCTGTCTCTCTCCATCTCTCTCTTTCTCTCTCTTTCCTTTCTCTCTCTCTCCATCTCTGTCTCTGTCTCTTTCTCTATCTCCCCCCCCCCACCAAGCAGGAAGTTCCACACACAGTAGGAGCTTAATAAATACATGGCAGGGGGGCAGCTGGGTAGATCAGTGGATTGAGAGTCAGGCCTAGAGACGGGAGGTCCTAGGTTCAAACCCGGCCTCAGCCACTTCCCAGCTGTGTGACCCTGGGCAAGTCACTTGACCCCCATCGCCTACCCTTACCACTCTTCTGCCTTGGAGCCAATACACAGTATTGACTTCAAGACGGAAGGCAAGGGTTTTATAAAAATAAATGAATGAATGAATGAATGAATGAATGAATGAATAAACAAATAAATAAATAAACAAGTAAATAAATAAATAAATGCATGGCAGGTTTGATGGGATTGAAATAACAATGTGCAAAGCTGATGCAAAGTATATAATGCACCCACATTTAAACCTCAGACAATCCTGGGAGGTATGTGTCATTCTCCACATTTCTCAGATGAGGAAACTGAAGCTCAAAGAAGTTCATCTAATGAACAATTATGAAGCACCTTCTATTTGCCGGGCACCTGTGCTTAGGGCTGGAGATCCAAAAGAGGCAAAAAACAATCCCTGCCCTCAAGGAGCTTCCTATCTAATGAAAGAGACAAACAAAAGTATACGAAGTTGACCATAGAGGGGATGAAGGAAATAATGAAGGGGGAAAGCACTGGAACTAAATAGAGAAGTCCCTTGCCCTGGATGGAGTCACACTGCTGGCAAAAGCTGGAGTTAGGATTCAAACGCTGATCTCTGAGGGCTTAAAAGCCTAGACTTTGTGCACTAGTGCCTCCTCCCTTCAGGGTTGTTATGAAAATCAGTTAATCCATCAACATTTATTAAGCACCTACTAGTGTCAGAGATCCTTGTAGGGATCACAGGAACAAGGTACCACAGTGATGGGAGCCATGAAGGATTTAATTGTGGTGTGGAGGAAACTTTTCCTTCCTTCCTGAGGAAGAAGAGGTGCACCCCCAGATATTGGCAGCCCAGGACAAAGTCCCAGTGTCCCATCTTTGTCATGGCTCATCTTTCATACTACAAAGTAGAACAGATTACATCTAGAAAAGGGGCAAATTACAGCTGAAAGATGCTTAACTGTATCAAGCTGTGACTCGGGGTCAAGAGACCAAAAGTCCAGCCCTGGAATTGCCCAAATATCCCCTTCTAAAAGGAGATGTCACTTCCCAGGCTTGAGCCTCACTTTCCCCAAATGAAAAAAAATGGAGAGAATAATCCCCTGCTTTTTCTCTTACTTCATAGGAATGTTATGAGACTAAATCAGGCCTTCTGTCTGCGGTGCTTGAAATTCCAAGCATCCTTATTATAATTCTCTTGGCTTGGGGCTGATAGGCCTCACATTTGGGGTGAAGTCATCTGCTAAGAGCCAGACAGGGAAATGGTCAAGAAGTCCCAGTCTATCCTGGGATATCTCCCTTATCTACCCTCCTCCCTCCCTCAAAATAGTCTCTCTGTCCTTGCATCCCTCCCTCGGGTCTAAGAGTAAGATGAATCTCCTTTCTCTTCCAAGGGCTCCATCTGGCCCCTGAAATATGGGTATCATGTTCCAAAGACTTTGATTCCTGCTCCCTGTTCTTCTCTAAAGGTAACAGCCAGATGGCTGGACCTGGAGCCACAAGATAGTAAATCCTTGGAGGCCAACTAGTCTAACACTTATTTTGCAGGTGAGGAAACAGAGGCATAGAGAGGTGAATCTAGGGTCACTTAAGGAATAAGTAGTGAGCCTAAATTTGAGCCAAAAGCCTCTAATTCCAAATCCAGAAAGCTGTCCAAGCCCTCTCTTTGGCAGACAAGGGAACTATGGCCAAGGGACGTTACCAGCAACTAGTAAGTGGTAACTAGATTTGGCAGGGTGGAGAGTGTCCGACCTAGAGTCAGGAAGACTCATCGTCATGAATTCAGATCCGGCCTCAGACATTTCCCAGCTAAATGACCCTGGCCAAGTCACTTCATCCTGCTTGCCTCCGTTTCCTCATCTGTAAAATGAGCTGGAGAAAAAAATGACAAACCATTCTGGTATCTTTGCCAAGAAAGCCTGTAAAAAGGGGTCACAAAGAATTAGACACGAATGAAACAACTGAACAACAGACGTATGTGTGTTGTGTTATTTAGAATTTTCCTCAGGGGTGTGTGTGTTAAGTTTTTAAAAAAAATAACAGTGTATAAACTATATTATATGTTATATAGTATTACAGTCGTCCCTTCCACACATAAATATATCCTGGGTTGGCATAAGAAATTGAATGTGAACTTGGGAGGAGTTCTGCAGAAGCTGCAAAGGCTACCAGGTGCCAGAAACAGCTTAGAAACTCAAAAATGCATCCTTCAGCCAAAATTTACATTAAGGTTCTGTAAACACCCCATAAAAGAAAAAGAACAAATTTGGATTTCTCTGGCATGAAGGGAGGGCCAAAAACCATTACACAGATTTTCCAGATTGTCCCTAACCCCCACAATGTGGAAGGAATAACTGTCCATACAATATAAAGTACAGTATATGTAATGTATTAGATATACACTACATATGCATAGCTATTATGTTATATAGCATACTATATCACACATATTATATAATATGCCATATAATATACCATACACAATATATAACATACCATGTTACATTATATGCTATATCATAATAAACTATATACTACTGCATTATATATCACATATATTATTATAGTATACATTATATTATATACATATATTATAAAGTTTCCAAGGTGCCTTACCCATTTTATTACATATTAGCTTTTATTACAGACACTAGCCAAGAGACTGGGGAACAAAAGCCTCAAACAAAATATTTGTGCCTGGTGGGGTATATTCAAGTCCTGCCCCTGACACTCATTGACTGTGGGATGGAAGACAAGTCCCATAAGCTCTCAGCGCCCCCCAGAACTAAGGGGAGAAGTCAGAAACTCTTCATTGGCCGCCAAGGGAGTTCCTACATGAATGGATCCATCCATCAACCAAGAGGCAAACGTCTATTACTGAGTGGTGCCAGGCACGGTGCTAAGTACCTGGGCTCCCCAAAAAGCTCAGCACACAGTTTCTGCCTTGGCCAGCTCCTAGTCCAAGGGGAAACAACTCAAAAACAAAAAGGCACAAGGAAATCCCCAGAGGGCATCCTGAATCCCAGATCCTGACCATGCTCTAGGCACCCAAACCCTACACTCAAGCAGCATCCTTTTTAACATGATCAAATCTTCCAAAGTCTTAAAAACCATCCACACAAAGACAACAAATAGGCAGAGTGAGGAAATATGGAAAGATCTAGATAAAGAAATGCCAAGGGGCATCACTCAGTGCACAGAGACCAAATGAAGGACTCAACTCTGGACTTCACAAGATCATTGTGAGACATAGAGCTCAGGACCTTGAGCCAGGAAGACCCGAGTTCAAATTTGACTTCAGACACTTGCTAGCCATTTGACCCAGGGAAGGTCACTTAACCACGACCTGCCTCAGTTTCCTCCTCTATAAAACAGGGATAATAATAGCATCTACCATCCAGGGTTGTTGTGAGAACTAAATATAAAATGCTTTGTGAACCTTAAAGCATCATATAAATGCTAGCTAGCTATCATTATCAGAGATTTAAAAGCTAGATGGGATCTCAGAGGCCCCTCATTTTACTGGAAACGGTCTCAGAGAGAGTGAAGAGATTTATCCAGGATCACAAAGCTGATAAATGGTAAAGCTGGAAGCAACTAGGTGGCTCAATGGATTTGAGAGTCAAGCCCAGAGATGGGAGATGCTGGGTTCAAATGTGACCTCAGAAACTTCTTAGCTGTGTGACCCTGGGCAAGTCACTTAACCCCCATTTCACAGTCCATCCTGCTCTTCTGTCTTGGAACCAATACAGAGTAGGGATTCTAAGATGAAAGGCGAGGTTTTTTTCTTTTTAAATATAAATAAATAAATGATGAATGAATGAATGGTAGAGCTGGAATTAGGAGAATATTGGTTCCTGCCTTTGTCTCCCTAGGGCTTAGGGCTTACCTTCTTCTTGGATCCCTCCTAATTCTAGTGCCTTTCCTCTACCATTTATCTCCAGTTTATACTGTCTATATCTTCTTTATACATATTGCCACCCCCATTAGACTATGAGCTCCTTGAGGGCAGGGACTCTCTTTTGACCATTCTCTGTATCCTCAGCACTTAGCAAAGTGCCTGGCATAAAGTAGGAGCTTAACAAATGTTTATTGACTTTTTGACTGACCTCAGGCGCCTGGTACCAATAAGTGGTACTTGTTTTTTTTTTAAACCCGTACCTTCTGTCTTGGCATCAATTCTTTGTTTGTTTGTTTAAACCCTCACCTTCCATCTTAGGATCAATACTATGTAATGGTTCCAAAGCAGAAGAACAGAAAGGGCTGAGTAAATGATGTTAAATGATTTGTCCAGGGTCACACAGCTAGGAAGTATCTGAGGCCACATTTGAACCCAGGACCTCCCATTTCTAGGCCTGGAGATCTAACCACTGTACTACTTAGCTGCCCCCTCCCCATAGGCATTTTTTAAACCCTTACCTTCTGTCTTGGTATCAATTCTTTTTTTTGTTTGTTTAAACCCTAACCTTCCATCTTAGAATCAACACTGTGTATGGTTTTAAGGCAGAAGAATGGTAAGGGTAGGCAATGGGGGTTAAGTGACTTGCCCAGGGTCACACAGCTAGGAAGTGTCTGAGGCCAGATTTGACCTACAACCTCCCATCTCTAGGTCTAGCTCTCAATACAGCTTCCCCCTCCCCATAGGCATTTTTTTTAAATTTTAAACCCTTAACTTCTGTGTATTGACTTATAGGTGGAAGATTGGTAAGGGTAGGCAATGGGGGTCAAGTGACTTGCCCAGGGTCACACAGCTGGGAAGTGTCTGAGGCCAGATTTGAACCTAGGACCTCCTGTCTCTAGGCCTGGCTCTCAATCCACTGAGCTACCCAGCTGCCCCCCCCCATAGGCATTTAATAAATGTTTACTGACTTTTTGACTGAGCTCGGTGCCTGGCATCAATCTGTGTTTAATTAATGTTTATTGATTTTTTTTTTTTTTACTGAACTCGGGCTTGGTACCAATAGGTGTTTAATAAATGCTTCACTACACAATAAGAAATCCATCATGCTTACACCGTATGATGTGTTGGTATGGTTTATAACTTAAAAAACATTTAAAAAAATCAATTCGATTTGACAAAAGCAGATCCTCTTCTCCTCCTTCCCCCTCCTTTGGCACACCACAGGCCACCGCTTTGGACAGCAGTACAGAGGGTCACTGACTACTGTCACCAACCTGATCTAGCAGAAAGATCAGACAGGGCACAATTCTCCCATCGATTGCCTCTTGGCTTCTCAGCAAGGGTCCAGAGTACCCTCTGTCAGGGCACTTGGGGCCAGCAGAGAGCCATTCAAACGCATGCCAAGGCCTGGAGGATGACAGTCTCCAGACCGCCCCATCCAATATTCATCCTAAAGGCAAGCAGGATGTTTCTCACTACGTTCTGCTCCCCCACAGTCCCCTTTCCCTCTTTCCCTGCCACAAAACACCCAGGGTGCCATAGGACAAAATCCACAGAGGATACCGAGGCTGAGAAAAAGACCCAAACCAGGAAAAACGAAAACGAACCCCAGGAATCCCAGCTCCTGGAGATGGTTCACTGAAAGGACATCAGGGCTGGGAATGCTATATACTGTCTTCGGCGTGATATTTAGGGTGCCTACAACCAAAGGACCCCAGAAAAGAAACTCCCTCCACCCTGATCTGCACCTCAGGAGCACAGATTTAGAGGGAGAAGGGATCTCTGGTGTCATCCAGCCCATCTTCTCATTTTACAGATGGAGAAACTGAGCCCCAGCAAGATTATGTGTCCAAGGAAGGTCCCACAGGCAGAGCCACTAAGTCCAGCCCTTTTTCTATTATCCCAAAGCCAGGGTTTCTCCCACTGTGATGTCTCGACTCCATAGTCTCAGACAATTAGCTGCCAGTAGAAATGGAAGGACAAGGGGCTTACCTGGGATCACATGGCCAGTGGGTGTCTGAGATGGAGCATCTTCCTACTTCTGGGAGCAGCTCTTTAGCCAGAAGACCACAATGCCTATTGACTGACATTCATATGATACTTCTTATATATAGAAAGGCAGCCTGGCCTAAGTAGATGATAATAATAATAGCTAGCATTTATATAGCACCTACTGTGTACAAAGCACTGCATTAATATTGTATAGTTTAAAAAATATTTTTACCATTAAATTTTTTTAAATTACAATTTGATTTTACAATTAAAATTTTAATATTATCTCATTTCATTCTCACGACAATCCTGGGAAGGGGTGCTATTATTAGCCCTGTTTTACAGATGAAGAAACTGAGGCAGACAGAGGTGAAGTGACTTGTCCAAGGTCATATTCCTCATACTGGTCTGAGGCTGGATTTGAACCGATATCATATCTATTGTTCCTGTACATTTGGGATTTTAAATAAAACTATATTAGGATTGTCATAGTTGGTTCTTAAGAGGATAATATTAATAATAACTTATATCATATATATATATATTTTCCCACTCTTGGTGATTTCATAAGTGTGGGGAACTCCCACTGCAGAAACTCTCTCCAGGAGAGTTGCTTGGGGTCACTTATTAGTGATGTGACTCTGGGCACATGACTTAACCTCTGCCTGCCTGGGGCTTCCTCATCTGTAAAATGGGGATAACAAAAGAACTACCTACCTGGGTTTCTGAAGACCAAATCAGTTAACAAATATAAAGTACTTTTCAAACCAGAAATCTAGGCATTATTGGCTATTGCCCAAAAGGTCATGGAACTAGGAATTGTCAGAGACGAGACTTGAATCCAAGTCACAGAATACTAGATTTAGAGCTAGAAGGGAATTCAGAGACCCCTCCCTATCCAACGCCTTCATTTTACAGATGAGGAAACTGAAGGGAGAGTCAAGACACTTGTCTAGGATTACAGAGGCAGCAAGGAGTAGTCGGAATTTGAACCCATGGCCTCAGACTCCAAACGCAGCACTCTTCCTGTTATACCATTGTTCTGCCTCAATTTCTGACTTCAAGGCTGGCACTCATTCCCTTCCCTCAAAACAGCCTCGTTCCCACAAAGCCCCTCTCTTTCAATAACTGCTAAAGCTCTCACCCCCATTTTACAAACGAAGGTAAATAACTTACCCAGAATCACACAGCTAGCCACAGTCCTGGTCAGGATTCTGAATCCAAGTTGCCCTAATTCTGAGTCTCGAGAGCCAGGAAGCCTTGGCTAATTTTTTTTTAAGCCGGTAACTGCCTCACCTTCCGTCTTAGAATCAATATTGTGTAATTGGTTCCAAGGCAGAAGAGTGGCGAGGGCTAGGCAATGGGGGGGTTAAGTGACTTGCCCAGGGTCATACAGCCAGGAGGTGTCTGAGGCCGCATTTGAACCCAGGACCTCGGTCTCTAGAGCCACCGATCCACCCGGCTGCCCCCAGATTAAATTGTGTAAAGCATTTTCTTCCTTGTTACAGTTAAACCCGGTGCCTGACACAAAGAGACAAACAAAGTTTCCAGGCAGCCGAGGTGCAGAGCCAAATCTCTACCTCAGGCTCTTTGCCTTTGACACATTGGAAAGAGCCCCGCAATCTCCCCCTTCCTCTTTGTGTCTCTCCCTCCCGCCCCCGCCCCCGCCCCTTCCCAGTCCCTCCCAGACCCCCTCAGCCTCGGGGCCCAGGCAGCGAAGTCATTGGGCTCCCTGCTCGGAAGATCCACCCAGATCTGCCCAGTCCCTGGGAGAGGCAGCCACAGGCCTCAACAAGCCCAGGCAAGCCCGGGCACAGCCTCTGAGGCGGATTCCCTTCCCACCTCTGGGCCCTGATGCTCCGGCGGCCAAGGGAGACCTTCCGGCTGCTGGCCGGGGCCGGGGCCATGCAGGCTGTAGGCTGCCCCGGGCCCAGAGGGGCGGAGCGGCGGCTGGCCGCGGCTGCCTCTGCCCCGCGGAGGAAACAAGCCACGGGAGGGGGTGGGGGGAGGACAAGGACTCGGGGGCGGCGGGCAAGTGGAAGAAGGCAGGGATTCCTCCAGGCCGGGGAACCCGCCACTCGTTAGTGACTGGCGCCCGAGAGGAATACTGCAGCAATGACATCACGAAACCACCGGCCCCGGGTCCGGCCGAAGCACCGAGCCCGCACCCCACGCGCTGCCTGCGACCCCTGCAGCGTCCTGCCCCGGGCGCTCGGGCGCTCGGGCCCAGGGGTTGGGCAGCGCCAGAGAGGGCAAGCCGGAGGCAGGCACCGCGCCCTCGCTCCTCCCTCCGCCCGGTCCCCGGGTCCCCTCGCCGCACCTGGCCTTGCCCCCGTCCCTTCCTCCGCTCCAGTTTACGAAGCGAAGCAGCGAGCTTCCGCAGCTCCCGGCCCAGACCCGCTGCGGCCAAGCCCTTGGCTCGGGCCCCAGCCACAAGGGCCGAAGCAGGAGACGGGGGCAGCCTCCCCCATCCCCTGGCGAGCGGCGGCGGGGCAAGAGGGACCGCGAGATTCAGAAAGCCAGCCCGAACTCGAAGTTCCCCCGAAGTGCTCCATCTCCTTCCCTTTGAGCTTTTGTTTTTAAACTCTCGCCTTCCCTCTTTGAATCCACACTGTACACAGTTCCTAGGCAGGAGAGCTGAAAGGGCCGGGCCATGGGGGTTGAGTGGCATGAGCTAGGACCTGGCCGGGGTCAAATTTGAACCCAGGACCTCCCGTCTCTAGGCCTGGCTTTCACTACACTGAGCCAGCCAGTTGCCCCACTCCTTCCCTTTTTTCACTGGAGAGAGGGGGAAGGGAAGAGAAACCTCGAGTTTTCTCTTTTTCAAAACGGCCCCTTCACTCTTTAGTTTCCCAGAAATCCAGAAAGGTACCTA
>NW_025354466.1:0-5000 GCF_016433145.1 Gracilinanus agilis
TCCCACTTCCTCTTCTTAAGCAAAACAGTGCGGTGCTGGCTTTCATGAATGGTCAAGCTTCCCAGGGAGTGGATTGGCGGAGGCATTTGTGGCCTGGACCAATCAGAGCCCCTGGATACAGCTGGAGGCTGTGTGTGGGGCCTCTGTCTCTGCCCGTGAATGATTTTGCCTCGTCTCCTACCTTGCTAAACCTCCCTCTCCCTTAAGTCGGAAGCCATGTGATTCTTCCCCCCAGACCATATGAGGGTTGGGGCACAATTGTGTCATTCTTCGCTGTGGCCGGGCTTCCTGACAATGGCCCACAGCCTTCCTTCCTTGGGTCCGTGTTGACTTTTAGGATCTTATGACAGAAACAGAGCCTGGTGGCTGGGAAGTCATTGCTTTGCATGAGGTGGGGGCTCCAGTTTCAGGGAAACAAATGGGAGCCTTCAGGGTCACAAAGGGAGGGAGGCAGGGAGGCTCAAGCCTTAAGAGGGGAGCCCCAGAGGTGCTGCGGTTCCTTCCCAAGGCCACTCACTCAACTTGGCCCAGCGGCAGCCTGCTTCTGTCTTCTTTTTATTTATTTCCTTCCCGGATTACCCCTAAAAATGGCAGCCGCCGTTCTTAAACATTTGAGTTCCAAATTCTCCCCCGGCTGGCCCTCCAGGAGGTGAGCACTTGGATTTGGGATCGCAGGCCACGGCGGCTCAGGCCGAACATTTCCGTGTCAGCCTCGTGGCAAAAGAAACCGCCAAGAAAATAAAGCACAAAAACGAAGTCAGGCCCAGAGCCTGCTCCAATCACATGCATTCGGCCCTCCCAGTTTTGTCCCTCAGGTGGCAGGTCCTGGCACTTTCCCTCAGGAGACCGCCACGGTTGTCTTGGTTGGCATTGCCAAGCCTTTCCAGGGGCTCGTCCTTCCCATTGGCTGTCTGGCTGTTCCCATGTCAGCCGAGCTCTGAGGACCACAGGCCACCCATTGGCTTGTTGTCCTTGGCCTGCGCCCTCTGAGGGAAGAAGGGACTCCGCTGCCAGGCAGGCTGGCTCAGCTTCCCTTTGGTGACAGTCAGGAGAGGAGCTTTGGGGCAGCTGAGCTTCTCCCAGTGGGGAAGACCTGGGTCTGCGATTACTCCTGGCCCGTAGAGCCATGCAGGACAATCACTTTTACCAGAATAAGTCTTCAATCCAAGCCCCATACATGGTGTCCCACCATGCCTGGCCCTGCTAGTGAGGATGGGGAGGGGAAAGGGAGAGGGATAGATACAGTGTATCCCCCTAATGATACACTGTATCTCCCCAATGAAACACTGTGCCCCCAGGATACATTGTGTCCCCCCAAGGAAACATTGTGCCCCTGGGATACATTGTATCCTCCTCAACCACACCTTGAGTCCCACCAGGATATGTTGTTGTTCCCCAAATAATACATTGTGCCTCCAAATGATACATTATGTCCCCCAAGGAAACACTGTGCCCCCCAGGATACATCGAATCCTCCCCAACCACACATTGTGTCCTTGTGCCCCACTCCTGGGCGGGGAGAGAGCATTGAGAGCTGGGGAGAGCAGAGAGAGCAGTTTCATAGAAGCTGGTGATGAAGGCAGCAAATCTGGTGAAACCCCAGCACTGTGCTAAGAAAAGAAAAGAGTCCTTGAAGCTGAGCATCTTACATGGAGAGGCAGTGTGGTGTGCTGGAATAGGAGTCAGACAAGCTTGGCTTCAAATCCAGCCTCAGACACTTTAGCCGTGTGACCCTGGCTAAGTCACTTCACCGCTGTCTGCCTCAGTTTCCTCACCTGTAAAATGGCGGGCATTGGACTCCGCAGCTAATTACAGCTCAGAATCTATAATTCCTATAAGTAAACTCAAACTACGTATAAAGTAATTCTCAGAGTGAGATGGAGGGAACTAAGCCCGGGTAGAATCCGGGCTTGACCACCTGTCAGAGGTGGCTCCTGAAGTCTGAAGCCCTGAAGAGATCTAGGGATTGCAACAGCAGAGGGAGAGAAGGAATAGCAGCCTGGGCGTGGGGGGAGAAAGTCTGCAAAGGCTTGGAAGCTGGAGATGGGTTAATATATACGGGGCAGGGGATAGGGGGAAGAGACATATCAGAGAGTTTTTCTGGAACAGAAAATATATTGAGGGGGCAAAATGTGAAATCAGTTTGGAAAGACAGATTGGAGCCAGATGGCGAAAAACTTTTAAGTGCCTTCCAGGGGAGTTTGTTGTTCATGCTAGAGGCAATAGGGAGACGTTGAAGCTTCTTGAGCAGAAGAATGCCAGGGCCAGAAATGTGCAGACATGGAGGTTCGCACTCTCTGAAGGTGAACTCTTAGACACTTAGTCATCTCACTGGCCACTCCATAACCAATGCCCAGAAAGAAATAGGGCTGCTAGCTGTTCAGAATTAATTTTGTACTCATCTGGGAAGAGCCATCAAATGTGGCACATATGTTGTCCTTGAGACAAAGTCGAGGGTGTCGGGGGGAGTCCCCCATGCAGACAATTGTCCACCCTCCTGCCCCCTCCCATTTGCTGACGACAGGATAAGGAGCATTCCTGGGTTTTTTTCTTTTTTACAACATCATTCAGTTTTCAGACACAGTAGACTATGTAGTCTGAGGTCTTACATTCGAATCCTACCTCCGACATTTTTTACCAGTGTGCCTATGGCCATGATTCTTCCTCTGTGAAACGAAGGAGTTGGCCTGGGCCTCTGAGGACCCTCCCCCCTCCTCCAAATCTGGGGTCCTGCTACCTGGCTTAAGTTTTTGAGCAAGATGAACGTGACATCCATTGAGAAGAAGCCAGGGGGCACGGGCAGTGTTGGAGGGCATGTCCCAGGAAGAGAGGCTTGATTTCTGCCAGTCGGACCATTTAGAGACTGAGAAGACTGGCTCTAGACCCCAGGCTCTTTAAGGTGTTCTGGGCCTCCTTGCCAGCAGCAGCAGCAGCTGTAGTAGTCTGGGTTGCAGCCATTGGCTCCAATTCAGAATCTAGCTTTATAAATGCATAAAAAATAAAGCCAAGTCAACAATCATTAAGCACCTACTGTGTACCTGGGCTGTCATATTCTCTCTCTCACACACAGTCTAAGTGGGGGAAACAAGAAGCCTCTGTCTCCCTAAGAGCTATAGATGGGATAAAGCGGAGGCAGCATCAGAGGGAAACAGTGTCAGAGTTAAGTGTGGGAAGGGGGGATGGAGCGGGAGACTTGGAGGAAGGCAGCAGGTGGAGATGAGGAGGAGCCAGAGCGTTCCAGACAGGCAAGGAAGGTGCCCAGAGTCTGGAGATGGAGTGTCTTCTGGAAGAAGAGCCAGAAGGGCAAAGGAAACAAGTCAGTAAAAGGTTGAAAAAAGAAGCCCGCATCCCCAGGGAGGTTCAGAACCCCCTTTAGACCAACAGCTCCTCCGAGCTGAGAGAGGTGAGGCCAGCAGAGGTTGCCTTTCGCCACTAGCAGGTGGCAGAGTCAGGATTTGAATCCAGGTCTTTTCTTCTGCTTCGTCTCAGAGAACAGGACTAAGAACAAGGAAGGGAATTCAAGAAGGGCAGATATAGGCCTGATATTAGAAAGGACTTCCTGCCGATGAGCGTTTCCTGAAAGAGGAATGGAATCTCTAGGGAAGTCGCGATTTCCTGGACCCTAGAGGTCTACAAGTAGAAGCTAGTTGGCTGCTGGTTGGGCGGTCTGGGAGCTCCCCTCTGATGCCGGAAGTCACCTCTGGAGAGGTGGAGCCCAAGCCTCCAGCTAAGAAATGGAAATGGAGGAGACAGCCTTAAATTAATGAGGGGAAACCTGCCCAGAAGGCGGCTCTAAGGGCAGGATGGATGGGCCAAGTGACCTTTGGGGCTCTATCTCCCTAACCCAGCTCAGGGATGACTTGACTTCTCCAGGCTTCTTTGGCGTGGAGGGGCCACAGGAGAGGGAGGGAGGGAGGTGGGAAGTAGGAGGTGAGGGAGAGCAAGCAAGCAGGAGATCCAGGAGCCATTTTGCAATTCCAGGCTGAAGCCTCCCGGTGCAAACAGGGTAAGACCCAAAATAGAAGCTGGCATAGGGAGATCGAGCCCCCTCCCCGGGATCAGAAACCTCTGCCCCTTTGGCACCAACCTGAGGAGCCTAGAGGGGAAGCGGGAGAAAAGAGAGTGGGGCGGGGGAGGCCAGAATCTCATTACCCTAGAAGGCCTGAGGCAAAACTTCAGATCTGACAAAGAAAACCCTTTCTTTGCATCATCCAGTGTAATTACAACTCCTTAATTGCAAGGATATTTCTAACAGTAGCTGAGCTGTCTAGGGCAAGGAGCCAGGACAGCTGCAGGTGTCAATTCCTGGAGTCTGGTGGCGTCTACACATGCCAAGGGAAACAGAGACCTGAAGCAATGGGCTTGTGCCCATTAATGGAGCCCCAAAACATTTTCGCCAGACAGGCCTTTAAAACTGGGCAAAGAAGAGGAAGAGCGGCTGGGCAGAGCCTTTGGGCCATCCATTGGAGGGGGAGCTTTTTGCTCAGTTTTTACTCCAATAATCTCTGGATTTTAGGGAGAGTCAGTGTGGCATAGAGTGCTGACTGGAAAAAGAAAGACCAGAGTCCAGATTCTGCCCACTGACACATACTGGCCATGGGATCATGGGCCAACTAGCTTTTCTGAGCCTCAGAACCTGCCCCATAGTGAGCACTTTCAAAGGGCTTGTGGACTGACTGACTTCATGCAAGTTTCCAAGGATGTGATTCCTCTTCACCTTCTCTGACAACACAGGTCCCTAATATAGTTATTCCCCTCTTTCTTAGAGGCACCCTATAGGTCATCTGGTTGGACTATTATTTAAAAGAAAAGGAAACAGGCCCAAAGCAGAGAAGTGATTTGACTAAGGTCACACAGGTAAACGGAAGAGCGGAGATTTGAATCCTGATCCCCTGACTCCAAATCCTTCTTTCTTCCTTCCTTTCTTTCTCTCTCTCTTCTTTCTTTCTTCCTTCCTTCCTTCCTTCCTTCCTTCCTTCCTTCTTTCTTTCTCTCTCTTT
>NW_025354467.1:0-5325 GCF_016433145.1 Gracilinanus agilis
TATATATATATATAATTTTATCAAATGATGTTTTCTCTAGTCTGGGAAGGGATGGTAGGGAAGGAGATACTTGGGAATTTTAATGTAACAAACAAATTAATTAGTTAAAAAAAGAAATTAGATAGACCAGTGAAAATCAGAGTTGAATACCACATGGTGAGAAGGTTTGGACTGAGAAAGACTTCAGAGAGTAGATGACATCAAACCTAACTCTTGAAGGAAGAATTCTGAGATGAAGGGATGAAGGTGGGGTACTCCAATATTGCTTAATTGGAGGAATGAGAAAGAATATAGAGCTAGAGAAACAGAAATTCTAGTTAGGTTGGAACATAATTAAGGGAAATAATATGAAGTAAATTTGGAAAAATTCAACTGGAGACAGATTGTGGAGACCTTTAAGTGGCAGACTATGGAATTTATATTTGGTCCTAGAAGGAAAAGGCCGCCAATTAAAGGCTTCAGAGCAGAGGAGTGGCCTGGTTAAACCTGGGAATTAGGCTAAGTGCTTTCATTCTTACTTTAGGGAGAAGAAACAAGCAATCATTGAAAGAAAAATCCTTAAGGACAGTAAATTGTGTCTTGTCTAAAATATGTACATTTCCCAACACTTAGCACAATATTCTACACACATTAGTAAACTGATAAATCAATCTTTTCAATTTATTAATAAATAATTATTATTTGTTTGTTAGATGGGCAAATGTTGCAGGAATGGCTGAGAACATCTTTCTTAGTAAAGTCCACAAAAAGAAATGAAGACCTTTAGTTTCATTGTATCATGAACTCCCAAGTAAAGAAAATTCCTCTATTCATTTTATACAACTTAGAATTTTAAGAGGAAGGTTTAAAAAGTACAAGACATACATTTTTGAATATAAGAATTTGTTTCTCTTGGGTAAGCATATTTATTATACAAATATATAATATATAAATATGGAAAATCACATATATTATATTGTTATATTAAAATTAAATAGTAATAAAAAAGAATAAAGGAGACTTTCTTATACTAAAAAAAATCGCACAGGACTGATTGATGCGACTATAGAACTTACATTGTTCATTGAGTTGGTAACACTAAGCAAAGCTTTGAACAGATTTCTGTTGGCTAAGACTATCTGTACACCATGGAAAATATCCTAAATAAAGTCCAAAGAAAAGAAAAAAAGAGAGTTGGTTAGGTTAGGAGGTTAGGTGACTGGCCTGTGGTCAAACGGGCAGCATGTGGCAGAAATATGACTTACACCCAAGTAGTTACTTGACTTATGCCTCAAGGTTTGAACTATGGCTCTCTGCCTCCCTGCTTATCAGAAAGACTTTCATTGATATAAGTAGCATCTGCCCTCTTCACTTTGTTTGATGTAACTGAGAGAAGTTATCTTCTTGGCACAGGAGGGAGGTTGGCCAGAAGAACATATATTGTAGCATCTCATCCATGAGTGTGATGATGGTGGGAACTCTAACTCCCCCCCTTCCCGGGGAAGCTTGAGGGAGTATGTGCTACAGTTTCTGGGAAGATAATATTAATAAATAAGAAACTGGTTACTACTTTCAGTAATTGTATCCAGCACACAGTTATTCGTTGGTGCTATTTTCTTGTCCCCAAAAGCTATTTAGCTGCCAAATATGGATCTATAGATATGAGGCATTCCTATAATCAGTAAATCAGCCATAAAGAAAACATACTAATGCACAGACTCTGTAGACAGACTACACAGGGCTTCTCTGCCCTTTATTAAAGTAAGTTGTCTCTCACCTCCATCTTGTCCCTACTCTAATCCCATTCATCACAGCCTATTTTCCTAAACCCCAACTTTGATCATCTCATTCCCCAGCTAAAAAATCCAAATCTCTTCCTGCCTTTAGAGGGGAGAGGCAATAGAGAATGCTTGGAAGTTCTTAAAATTAAAGCTTTTGATTGCTTCCCATGCTCTGGCCCACCCCCCAAAGATAGGGAGACATTTAGACTTAGCTGAAGGCACCTCTCTAACCATGCCATTCCCCTTTTTCTTGTTATTCAGTCATTTCACTTGTGCCTGACTCTTTGTGATCCCATTTGAGGTTTTCTTGGCAAAAATACTAGAGCAGTTTGCTATTTCTTTCTCGTGCCCTTTTATGGACGAGGAAACTGAGGCAAATTGGGTTAAGTAATTTGCTTAAGGTCACATGCACAGCTAATAAGTGTCTTAGGTCAGATTTGAAATCAGGTCTTCCTAACTCCAGACCCCAGGCTTCTCTATCCATTGTGCCACCTACCTGACTTTTTCTACGAGGCTTTGTGTTAAGGTGCAATGGACACAAAACCCAAAATATAATAGTCCCTGCCCTCATCGGGCACCTAAGAGGAAAGCACTTTGTGAACCATTACTCTTCCTTTGTCATTGTTACTATTATTGTTATTAAAGATAGTATTATTCACAGCCAAAGGCAATTCTAGTAACTAGCTCCCAGGGAGTAGAGGCCAATCACTTCTCAGAATTAGACTTAGCAAGAACATGCTAGTAGGAGCAGTGAAGACCAAGGCAGGCTCAGAAAAATTAGGGCATTACAATGATGTTAATAAGATGAAGCAGAGAGTTGAAATGGAAAGTTCAACCCATCTCATCTGTTGGAGACTGAGAAAATATGTGGCCAGTGAATCTGATTTCAAAGGCACTTCTTGTTTAAAGGCATTTCATTCTGAATCTATTTATGACCAAAAAACAAAATCAAACCCTAATGTATCATTTTAAAAAAATCTAGGCACCTTATTGTTATTTCTGGTTTTCTCAAAGCAAGCCACAGTATGAAAGGAATATAGGGAATAGTTGAAATTTTTTTTAAAAGTTGTTTTAAATTAAAATATTTCTATACTGAATCACATAAATCCCTGCATTCTTTTTTTAAGACCTTACATTCTGTCTTAGAATTGATATTAAGTATCTATTCCAAAGCAGAAGAGAAGTAAGGACTAGGCCATTGGAGTTAAATGATTTACCCAAGGTCACATAGCCAAAAAGTGTCTGAGGCCAGATTTGAACTTAGGAAGGTGATTCTTCATGACTCCAGGCCTGGCACTCTCTATCCATTGCACCACCTAGCTGCCCTACTTAACACATTCCTGAAACTTAATACCTATTTGTTGTTTGGTTGGGGTTTTTTAAAACCCTTATCTTCTGTCATATTAAAATATCAGTTCCAAGGCATAGAAGCAGTAAGAGCTACAAAATGGTGGTTAAGTGACTTGCTCAGGGTCACATAGCTAGGAAGTGTCTAAGGCTAGATTTGAATCCAGGACCTCCATTATCCAAGCCTGGCTCTCTATCCACTGGGTCACCTAGCTGACACATCCTTGCATTCTTAAGCAGAAATAATTGAAACACATTTACCTTCTCTAGTTGATCAAAGTCTTAAATTGGGAATTTCAAAAAACAGGGACAGAGCCTCACATAGTTGAGGACTTACTGAATAACATAAAACTATGTGGACATGTGTGGAGACATGTATATTTTGCTACCTGCCACCTACACTCTTCCTATATTTATCTGGTTCCAAGGACATGAAGTTCACATATATAATAGCTACTTTCAGGAAGTCCTTTCTATCCAGACAATAAAATGATCACTTACTGGCCTTCGTGTATTAGGGTTTTTACAGTTTTGTGCTAAGGTAGACAAGATGAATAGGAGCCTCTTATAAATGTATTTTGAGAAGAAATGATAAGTTAAAGGGAGGTAAAAGTAGAATTTCTTGAGTGTCAAGGGCTGCAATCATCAACATCCATCAGTTATTCTAAGTGTCACTATCTACATCTCCTACCCCTTTCTCCCTTGATCTAACTAGCTTATAGCATTCCTTTCTTCTTTGGGTGACATTGGCATTTAGACAACCTCCTTACGGACAACATGGGATGGTTCTTCCAGCCAATAACAAAAACTGAGGCTCAAAAGGCCAAAGAGATAAGCGAACTAGGGAAAGGCTTTGAACATTTTCCTGGTGAGATTTTTCTCTAATTTGGACCTAAAACCATGTCTTCAGCATATTTTCTATTTTATTCTTCCATTTGGGATACTATTAGAAAGTCCCCTGTTAAATAGGTATTTTACATTTACAGGGACAGAAGTAAGAATTTACATAAGATAAATGTGTCGTATATGGAAAGCATATTCCTATCTGTAAATGTTGAGAGTCTTCTGAATCATTTAATCACACCACCCCACTTAGTCCTAATTATCTTAACCAAGTTATAACAGCACCTCTATTGAATTAGTCCATCATAGGTTTTAGACTAAATTTTTTAAAAAGTCTGATCAATTTAGAAGTCCTTGAAAGAAATTAAAGTGAAGTGATGCCACCTGGGAAGTGTGCCTAGATTGATGAGGAATTTGGTCATGCACAGTGGAATCTGTCTAAGGCTCCAAGCTGGTACCAAGGATTTAATCATCTCCAGCTAAGGGTAGAAGTCTTTTAATCAAGTAAGGTAAAGAAAGGACTGGGAGAAGAGAGGAACAGAATCGTCAGCCTCAACCTTTGTCTTTTCCCACTCTTTTCTATTCCTGGCGAGAGGTAGGCTTTATGAGCTTTGAGAGAGCTAGAGCCTTCCATTGGCATCTTAGCAGTGTCTTTCAAAGAACTGATGGCAATACCTTTGTCAGGAGCCAAATAAAGACTAGATACAGTGGAGTAAGGGTAGATCCAATAGTTTTTAACTTGGAATCTATGAATTTAAAAATGCTTTCTAGAAAATAACTAAATTTCAATGCAACTGATTTCCTTTATGGTTCTATGTATTTTATTTTGTGCATTTAGTGACACTTTTTTGAGAAGGAATCTAGAAGTTCCACAAGACTGTCATACAAAGGGATCTATGACACAAAAAAGTTAAGAACTTCTTGTCTATGAGTACTTCAGCAGAAAAGCTATGCTATACCTATGGAAAACATCTTGGAAAAGTTGTTTTTTTTTTTTAATTTATTGAGATGTATTATACTTCCCTCCTTTACCATGTGTACTTTCTAAGCTTAAGCTGACTTTCCCATGGTCTCTCTATAGGAGAATATCTCACAGACTTTAAGGGACAGAGGTTTTGTACCAACAGCTATTATTACATCTCTTCTTTCCAAAAACTAAGACTGTCTAATCAATATTAACTGATAATTACTGAGGAAAGCAAACTGATGTGGTCATGAGGCATATCATTAGAACAAATATTCCCCCAGACCCTCATAGATACCCTTAGACTTTGAGAGGAAAGGTAGTACCCACCCTTTAGAGACCGAGTCTGTTGTGGAGAATAGAGATTTGAGAGAGTAAGCCCAAAGTATGAGTTACATATATATATATATA
>NW_025354468.1:0-2629 GCF_016433145.1 Gracilinanus agilis
ATATATATATGTATATATATATATATATGTATATATATATATAAAACAACTGTCTTTATGGTGGCAAAGAACTGGAATTTGATGGGATGCCCATTAATTGGGGAATGGCTAAACAAATTGTGACATATGATTATGTTAGAATACTATGGTGCCATAAGAAGTGTTAAGAAGACAATTTTTTTAAAACTTGGAAAGCACTATGTGGGATAATGAACAGCAAAAAGAGTAAAACCATAAGAACATTATACACAGCTACAGATTTAATACTTGAAGAATAACTTGTGAATGTTACCTCCAGAAAATAAACTGAAAAATGGAAAGGCATTATGCATATCTATCTATATCTATCTATATATATGTATACACACATATATATGTCTCCCAGATGATGCCTTCAATAATATGAGGAGGGAAAGGAGAGGTTGGGACACTTGTAAATACATTCTGTTATTTAAAAAAAAATGACCTACCTTGCAGAGTGGTTGGGAAGGTCAAATGAGGTTGTATTTGTAAAAATAAAAGTTACTAGTACATAGTTGACATTATAAAAATGCTTATTCCCATCTCTCCCTTCCTTTCCCTTCCCTTCCCTTCCCTTCCATTCTCTTCCCTTCTCTTCCCTTCCCTTTTCAGGTCTTTTTCCTCTGAGGCCAGAGTTCTTTCTGTTACTCTATTCTGCCACAGATGTAAGATATATGTAAGCTTATGGAATAAATTCCTCTTGGACCAAAGGTTTTCCCTCAAGCTTTCCTTGTTCTTTTTATGCACAGAAACATACCAGTACTGACTTGAATGACTAGAATCTATCACAGTTCCTTCACAACCCCTGGGGCCCCTCTTAAAGTTATTCTGGCCAGGATAGAAATTCAGTGACTGAGGTAGCCATCCTTGAAACATTAAAGAGAATTTCACTAAAGGATACCAATATTGATATAGCAAGAACGTTCTTTCTCCTGCAGCCAGGCCTAGTTAATCACCCCTCTAAGTTCCAGGGGTTACCTTGAGGAATATGGCTATGTCTAACACCATTGCTCAAGGCCCCATTCTAGTTACCCCCAGTGGGTTACTCCCAGTGTTAGTCCCCTTGTGAACTAGTGCCTCAGTTCCATGTAAACATATCAATTGGCATTTATAAGGGCTATGTACTTTGAAGATATAGCAAGTAAAAATATCTTTTCCAGGTTCTTTAGGGGCACTACTATCTCCTGTGCCACCAGGTACAGTATGTCCAGATGTGGCACGACTACTAGATGAATTCTTTTTTTCTTTTTGAACCTGGGTCTCTGTATCTTGTTTAGGATTGAAATACAGCAGCTATCCAGGGCTTGATCTTACTGTAGTTCAGTACAGAAACTTTAGTATGCTTTGTTTTCTAGACATGGACCATTTTGTCCATTGTGGGCAAGTAGCCTGATGACTGTACTCTTGGAGACTCACTCTGGTGGTGTCAGACTTAATGTGGATACCTAATCAGCTTTGCCATCTATAGCTCAGAGCTTTGGAATTCAAACAACCCACCAACCCCAGCCTTCCCTAGTAGCAGGGACTATACATCTGTACTATGATTCCTCCTGGATCAGTTCTTGTCTCACCTAAGCTGGACTGGGTCTGGAAGTACCTAAGGGCATCAATCCTGGACTGGTAGAAAAATCTAATATGGACTACAGCTCCTGGATAGTAAAATAGTTGGATTCCTGGAGGCTTGCTCTCTTTACCTTTTGAATCTTATAAATTCAAAGACTTGAGATTAATTTCTTTTAGGGCAAAAAAATGAAGTCCATTTTCATGCAGCCAGATGTTGACCTTGGAGAGAGAGGGTTCAATGCCTCTTCCCTTCCAGTGTTGCTTCTGACTAGACATTGTCAACAAAAAAGTCCAACCAAGAGTAGAAATCACTAAGAGGACAGCAGTGTTAGAGGGAAGATGTGTAGCTATAGAGTACATCATTCATCATGTGGTTAACCCAGTAAATTCTGCTCTACTCTTACCTTTACCTTCTGTATGTCTACCTGCCTCAAGTGTATTTCTTATAGACAACATATGGCAGGATTCTGGTTTTTAATCTATTCTGCTATCTGCTTCCTTTTTATTGGTGAGTTCATCCCATTCACATTCACAGTTATGATTACTGTCTGTATTTCCCTCCATTTTGACCTCCTCCTTAGATTCTTCCTTTTTTCTTATCCCTTTTACCCTCCCCTCCAACTTCTTACTTTTAGTCAGTTTCCCTCCTTTATCCTCCCTAATGTTACTCCCCTTCCCAGCACTTCCCCTCTTATTGATTCCTCTTTTACTATAGTGCCTTTTAAATGACTCCCACCCTCTCCCTCCCTTGTATTGCTTCCCTCCCCACCATCCCGTTTATTACCCTTCAACTTCTCCATAGAGCATGATACAATTCTCTATCACAATGGATCTGAATGTTCTTCCCTCTCTGAATCAATTTCAATGCATGGAGGATTTAAGTATTACCTGTCTCTATCTTCTTTTATCCTTCCATTGAATTGGTCTTCTTCTCCCTTTCCTCCATTCTTCTTTATGAAATATAAATTTACCCTATTTTATCTCTTTTCCCATTTCTCTTACTATTGTCCTCTTTTTTAACCCTTAGTTTTATATATATATATAT
>NW_025354469.1:0-1386 GCF_016433145.1 Gracilinanus agilis
ATATATATATATATATATATATATATAGCAAATGGCAACTATTGTCATAAAAATTGTTGGGACCAAATTGTTTATAGCAATGTCAGAAGTATCTTGCATTACCTAGAAGGGTACTTTCAAGGGTGACACTTTAGAAACTTTAAAATGCTCTTTGAATTTAGGTGATGATGATTATAAGAAATAGCAGGATTTGGAGGGTAAGGGCAGTGGAGTGGTGGAGTCCTCTTCCTTTCCAACAGCAAACCTTTGCAAGGATCCTTGAACCTCCTACCCCCTCTGGTTGTCTGTGAGCATGGGGCAGTGTGTGTGAGTTGTAGATGTGGAACACCGTTTTCCTCTCTAGTTTGAAGCTCTCAGGGGCTAATTATACCCTGCAGTAATCATCTACAGATGTAAAACTTTAAAACTTGATTGGGAGCAAGGGGTTCTGGACAAAGACTTCTTGAGAAACAAATGCAGGCACTCATAAATCTTCCAACTGGAACTTATTGTAAGTAATTGTAAGTAAAAAGAAAAAAGAGGTTGGGAACAAAAGCAACCCCTTTTATCCATAGTTGTCACTTTGGGCTCAGTCCTTCTGTCCTCCAAATCTTAAGTTTGCTCTTAACTTGCTAACATAGAGAAAGCTTCTGGTTAAAAATAAAGTCTGCCTATTGACATAAAACAGCGTGGATCATGATTTGTGCCTGATCAAAACAGAGTTTGGCAGGATGTTTTATACTGTAAAAGTCACAGCCACTCTCCCTCCTTTTAGGGTTATGAGGTGAGAACTTGTTCTGAATAGTTGCATAACCCAATTGGTTTTTCCTGGTTTTCTCATTTCCCTTTTTCATTATTTTCCACAATTTGGAGCAGTTTAAAGGAGTCTCAGTTGCTGAAGAGATGGATGTGCCAATTTGCTTTCTGGATATTCATTTCAATAAATATTCCTTAAGTGCCTACCATGTGTTAAGCCTTTGGAAATGCAAAAAGAGGAAAGAGACCCACCCTCAAAGAGCTTACAGCCTAATGGCAGACACTTCAAGCAAAGGAGATATATACAGGATAAATAAGAAATAATTAAGAGAGGGAAGCACTGGAATGAAGAGGGGTTAGGGAAGTCTCTCTGTGAAATGTGGGATTTTAGTTAGGACTTAAAGGAAGCCAGATGAGTCAATAGTTGGTTAGATTTGAACATTCTGGGCTTGGGAAAAGCCAGAGAAAGTGGCTAGACCCAACTGATGGAGTGTCTTGTTTATGGAAGAGCAATGTGACCGCCATGTGAACAGGTCAGTGACCCTGGCTGGAAGAGTCTCTGTTGGGGAGTAAAGTATCAAAAGACTGAAAAGGCCAAGAGATTAGTTAGTACTCTGGGACATCATAACAAAGAATATATATATATATATA
>NW_025354470.1:0-9113 GCF_016433145.1 Gracilinanus agilis
GAGAGAGAAAGAGAGAGAGAGAGAGAGAGAGAGAGAGAGAGAGAAAGTGAGAGGGGGGGGAGGAAGGAGATTCTACTGATGAAATAGTAATATAAGACATGGTTCACATATACATGCCTATTAAATATGAAACATAGGTTAGTATTACATTAGAAAAGAATTATCATGATACAAGGCATGCAAAATAGTATTGAACAATTTGATTTTATCTTTCCCTTCTTGTTCATTTGTATTTATAGGAGAAATGACATAGGACATTTCTCAGAGAATTTATTTTCTGACTCCTACTTGCTTTCTCTGCTGATGACAATAAATCCTTGAAACTTATTATGTGTCTTATTTTTTTGCTTTGTCTTATATTGTTTTCAGTTTGATACTGTGAGATGGTGACTGCAACCATCTGAAGAAGAATTCTAATTGGGTCTGTTTTAGAGACAGATTGGATTACTTTAAAACAGGTCAACATAAAATTCAATTTCCCTTTCCAGTGTATTACAAATAGATAGATATATGTACCTATACATACATATATGCATATACACATGCATATTTTTGGTATTGTATATTTGTGAGAACAGATGACCTCCACAAAGGATATAAAATAAATTGGCAATCAATGACAACTCTCTTTCCCACTTGATTGATCAAAATCTGAGCTAAATGTCAGGTGAACAGAGAAAGACAAACAGCCCTTGACTCACAATCAAGTAAGAGAAAGGACAAAGATTTTCTAACCAGGTAAAAAACAAGCTCTATGCACATTAATTTTGAAAGAACAAAAAGAAGGGAAGAGAATTAAGTTGACAGGAAAGGCTACTAGAAGGAAGTCAGATTTTTCACTCCGATTCGAAGGAAGCCAGTAAAACTGAAATGAGGAGGGGGAACATTCTCCAATGATGTGCACAGCAAGAGAAAATTCCCAGTCTGACTGTGTCTTTTTTCAGGAACTGAAAGCAATGGTGGGGATTGTGAGGGAAGTAACATGGTTAGATGTATTGTAATCAGTTTTATAAATGAGCAGAGGATAGGCTGAAGAAAAAGGAAGTAAGCCTGGTTGCTACTCAGGATGAATGCCACATAACTCTGAGATAATATCCAGAATAATTATTTAATAATTATAAAAATAATGCTACATGATGTTTATATAATTCCTGTAAGATTTTCAAAGCACTTAAAATATCATTTATACTTATAACTAAGTGATCTAGGTACTATTATTATCCCTGTTTTTAAAATGATAAAGCTGAGACTCAGAAAGGTTAAGTGTTTGCCCAGAGTCACATAGCTCAGGAATAAATAGGGCAGGATTTGAAAGCAGATCTTCCTACTGCAAAGGCAGGAACTTTTTTCAATATTACCTAGAATTAAGATCTGGACTCAGAAGGAAGTGAGAGGCCATCTAATCCAACATTTTCATTTGCGCACCCGAAGAAACAGAAGCTCAGGTTGTCGAATGATTTCGACACAGGGAATCATTGACCAAACTGGGATTTGATCGGTGATCTGTCAGCTGCATCAAGGCTACTCTGACCTTCTCAAAGAAGGGTGATGAAATCCAGAGAATTGTAGCTAAGTTACTAATGAACCTGGTTACTGGGTTCATTAAGGAATTCCTGCTCATTTTACAACTGACTCAGTGGTCAAGGAGATCAATAAAGATTTCTTCACCATGTCACTGGTTGAAAAAGGATCATGTTGATTTGCTAGCTGTGTCCAAACACAAGGAGTATAATTAAATGGGAAAGAAGTTACCTCAGCCTGGACTGTCTTAGAACAGGTAAAGATCCAAACCCATTTCTCTTACATAATCTGTTTCCGACAACATGAATTACCAAGTCAAGAAGTCAACACATACTTGAAATACAAATATGAGCAACAAGAAAGTCCCCACAATCGCTATCCTAATGAGGACAGACACCACCTCAAAAATAGATGAAAGGAGGAGAGGTGAAGCTACCAGAATGGGGCAGAGCGCAAACAGGACAGAGAACCAGTCAGGAGCATGACCCATGGAGCAATGGAGGGAATTTGACAGGGATGGGCACTTTCCTTTTTTTTTTTTTTTTAAACCCTTGTACTTTGGTGTATTGGCTCCAAGGCAGAAGAATGGTAAGGGTGGGCAATGGGGGTCAAGTGACTTGCCCAGGGTCACACAGCTGGGAAGTGGCTGAGGCCAGATTTGAACCCAGGACCTCCTGTCTCTAGGCCTGACTCTCACTCCACTGAGCTACCCAGCTGCCCCCGGCACTTTCCTTTTAAAGGAAGTTTGCAGAGGTTTCTCATGGAGAGGATGAGAAAGAGAGGCAGAGTGACCTTTTAGCATGAGAAGGTTGCTGTGTCATGGGAAGGAAATAAATACAAAAGTTCAGGAGAGAACTGAGGGGGAATGAGTGACACTGTGAGGGGCTGAAGTTTCCTTCACAAAATGGAGACCATAGAATTATGGATTGGAAAAGGTTGTCAGTGGGCAAAGTCTGTGGCTCAGAGGATGAAAGAAGCTATCTCTAGGGCTTAGCTCCAGTCATTTGGGGAGTTTGTTGCTTGTTAATACTATAAGATTCTTTGTAGTTGCAGAATTCCCCAGTCAAATAGAATAGAAACAGGGGTCAGACGATCTGAGGAGACACTTGAAGATTAATTGGTTATTGGATGTGGAAGGGGTTTTTGAAGATGTTATAGAGAAAGGAAAAATTTCCTATGACTGAAAACCAATTCAAGGCCAAGTAGTCCAAGCCATACATGAAAAGGTGACTCTTTGATAGCCAGTACAAATAGTGGTCACCTCTCCAGTGCATGATGTCCTCCAAATCGGTGAAAAGACTTCCATTACTTCATGACTCATTTCTTCAAGGCGAGGAAGCATGCCCAAGGAGGTTTAACAACTTGCTCAATGTCATGCAACTAAAGAGTGATGGAGCCAACATTTGAATCCATTCCCTAAAGTTTAAAATTCCACTCACCTTCCAAACAAACCATTAATTACCCAAATCTTCCAAATGGAGCTGCGTAGGACAGTACATCCATTCATTCTTCTGGCTGGCCTTGCTCTATGAAAGCTCTACATCCCTGTGCTTTTTGACAAAAAAGATCTTTTCTTAGAAGAAATGTAAGCAATTATTGTGGAGTTAGTGGCTGTAAGGGGGTCCAAGAATCTGTAAGTCGTACACAATACATTGGCCTCTGTGTGGGTGTGTTTTACCTTTCTCTTTGATCATTAAAAACAAGGAATAAACTCTTATTCAGAATCAAATGTCACTGACTCTATAGAATACCCCCAAAACAGAATAATTTCTAGCCAGGCTGTAACCAGTATTGGATCCCTGGGGTGCTGACTGAGGGCAGCAGAATAAAGGGTTGGCTGCATACTCTCAGAGGTCATTTTTGCTGGGACTCGTCTTGTCGCAGTTTGGTGGCCCATGTCCAAGGAAGGCATGATTGTTCCTGCACTGGCACCACAGAGCCCTGTTTGGGAGGCACCTCAATTCCAGGATTGACCTTGTGCTGCTCCTGAAGCCTCTGGTTTATTATTTGGCAGAGAGAGACTATCCTCGATTTGGCTGCATCCTCCCAGCCCCTGACTGAATTTGCCACAGGGAAAAGAACTCCTAGTTAGAGAGGTTTTTCAAATGTTACATTTTCAAAGAACATCCAATATTATAGAGAGTAATTTTCAAAATGTTTTTTTCCCCCTGGAGCTTGCAGGTATAATTTAATGCCTTTTTTGTAATCTACAAACAATAAGCACAATAAGATCTTCTATTCTCTCCATCTTTCAGTTAATTGTAAAATCATAAAGATGTGGTTCATTGCTGAATATTGCTTGTCAGAGCCTGATGATTCCCTCCTAATGCACTCATCAAAGATGCCCTCAGTCCATATATACATGATTCTCATAAAGGCTTCACATTGCTGAGAAAAAAAAATGTGGAGTGGTGGCGTGACTGAGTTTATAGAGAATTGGCCTCAAAGTCAGGAAGTCTTGGATTCATAATCAGTCTCAACACATGCTAGCTTTGAGACCCTAGACAAGTCCTTGAACCTACTTTTTATGTCCTACTCAAATTTCAAGGACTATAAGATGCAAAGAAGTTGCCTAACCAGATGGTTTGAAGGATTTGCTTTTTCCTGCAAATGCCTACTAGAAATGAAATTAAAGGTCCAGACTGTCTCTATGTGAGAAAGACTAAAGTGGTTTGCTATTTTTTTCTAGCTTATTTTACATATGAGGAAACTGAGGCAAACAGGGCAAAGTGATTTTCCCAGAATCACAGAGCTGTTAAGTATCTGAGGCCAGATTTAAACTCATGAAGATAAATCTTTCTGATTCCACTCTCGCTGCTCTACCCACCATGCCACCTCTCTGCCCTCTATGAGAAAGTAGACAATTCCTTCAGTTACCTCTATTGTCCATGTTAATTAGGTTCATTCCCCCCCCCCCACCCAGTTCTTAATTATTACTAGAAAGGAGTATTAGTTCTCTTATAACGAATCTAATGCTGAACTGGAGATGTCTCCTGTTAAAAAAAGATGTCTTTTTTAAAATTGTGTATTCCATTATTCCATAGTGATTCCAGAAGAATATGATTAAACAGAATTTAAGTTTGACTAATGCCTAAAAATCTCACTAAAATGGATTAACAGAGTCCTTGTTAGAAAAGTTTTTCAAAGTGCAAGGTAGTCAATAATGGGCATGGGATAGCTATCCATTTCCTCTCCAATCACTTTTCCAGTTTTCTTTCAATTTATTTTTTCCATGACATTTATGATCCAGTTACACTGGCCTACTTGTTCTTTGTACATAGCTTCTCATCTCTCACCTCTGTGCCTTTGTATTGGCTGCCAAGTGTCTAAACTTATCTTTTTTCCCTATCTTTTCCTCTTGGTTTTCCTAACAGCCTTTAAGATTTTTTTTCAGGCTTTATTCTCTGCAGTGACTTTTCCAGTTCCTTCAATTCCAAATGCCTCGCACTGGAGATTTCTTTCCTTTTTCTCTATATAACTTGTAGTATAGACTATCATGGGATTATAGCATGGAGTCACTCTCTCAAAGCCTGGGCACATGGGCAAGCCAGGTCTCCAAAAGGTGGAAGATGCATCTCTTATTAGGGTTAGAAGAGCTCTTGAGAACTTGAAGATGTACCAGTAACACTGTAATGTATGCGTTCCAAAGAATATGTTATCCACAAGCACAGCCCTCACACAGTACAATAATGGTTGCTAGTACCACAATTAAATTCACCTTAATTAGGCTTTAGAAAGTGCTATTTGCTAAAATTATGAGGTAAGAAAAGTTCACAGAAAATATTCCTAATCCCAACATTCGTGTCCCCTTCTTCCACTAATATATTTAGATGTCATGAGGGGGAAAGTGGGTTCCAGCTTAGAGCACATTGGAAAAACCAACAACTGGAGTTTCTGGAAGTCTTTGGGTTGTAAAGTATTTTCATCCTTTTGTGATGCTTCCATAAAGGATCTTTTAGGCATGACTTTTTCCTTGATTTGACCTTAGAATCAATACTAAGTATCAGTTCCAAAGCAGAAAAGTGATAAAGGCTAGGGAAATGAATTGCCATTTGTCCTAGGTCACACAGCCAGGAAGTGTCTAAGCCTGGAACTTTCAGTCTCCACGACTGGTTCTTGGTCCTCAGAGCCACTTAACTGACCCTAGGCAGGGCCATCTTTGCATTTTTTGTGTTTGTTCTGAAGTTTTGAACCTACATTTCCTTAATATGTCTAATTTGTATTTGGTTCCTGATCCATAACCTACCAACAGTATTGAAGATTTGGGCACAATGCAAGGATGCTGGGGAGAAATGTGGCTCCCCTGACCCTCAGAAGTTCACATGGTTGTCATCTGGCCAAAATAAATGAAGAAAAAAATGGAAATTCTCCTAAAACTACCACCCATCCCTCTCACTGGCTTGCTTGAGATTCCAGTCTTCACTTTCTGTCCCCATACGGGAAAACCCTAGCTCCCAGAATTCTTAAAACTTTGAATAATAAATTGATTGATTAATAGAGATGGTTAGGACTTTATAAAATTGAAGCTATTCTTCTGATTTATTCACCCAGTAGAACTCTTCTCCTTCAACAAAAGTAAGCATTTTAAGAGCTTTGAGGTAATTGATTATTTCAGTGGACCCCTCATACAGACCAACAGACAGACAGACAGACAGACATGTGTGTATGTATATACATACATACACACACACACACACACACACACATATATATATATATATACATACATATATAGTCATGTGCCCATTGTTTCCCCCTCTCAATAAGATAGTGGGTTATTTGTTTGTTTGGTCTTTTGTTGGATCCTCAGCTCTGACCAAATGTGCCTGACACACAGTCAATGATTTATAAAGCCTTCTTGATTCATTACCAAAAAGATGCTTGACTCCATGGTTGAAAAGATTATATTTTTATATATAAGATTGGTTATTGATTCCTGGATTCCTGGCTGTAATTCCAGAGCTATTGCATGTCCTGATCTGTAAGGTTCTGCCTACCTGAGGAACCATACCACTGTCCAAAATCTTTCAGGAGAAAAAAAATGTGGATGGGATAGTTCTGTGCTAGACAGACATTTTAAATTTAAATTTCAGACAAAGACATTAAAACTAACAAAATATAAGCAAGAATGATCAGGTATTCAAGAACTGAGAGATCAGAGATTATTCAGGAGAGAAGAACATCACAACCACCTTTTCCCAAAAGAATAAGCCAAGTGCCATCTCTTGGAAGGAAAACCAACTGCCTAGAAATCCAGCAATCTCATGCATGATACCAAACAGCCAAGAAGTTGGCTTCCAGGCATTTATCACCAGGCTGCTTGGCAGATTCTTCTGTTTTCATCTTTCCAGGTGATTGCTTAAAGCCTCCAGAAAATGTGAAGGCTGGCCTTTAGATTGGGTACATTCCTATAATGTAGCAGGTTTGCTGTACTGACACATTCAGATGTTTCTCCCCCAAATTAAACTGAGATAGCAGCTATTATTACCTATGCAGTCTTCATTACTGTGTATTTGTACTTTTGAATAAGGAACCAGTGGTCACTGACACACTTGTCAGGCATAAAATAAAGAGTACTAATGGGTCAGTAAGTCAGTCGCTTTCATAGACATAGCTCCATTTTCTCCCTTTCCACTATTTATCTTCCTAAAGATTAATCAAACTAATGATAAGGAAGATTTGGTGGGAAAGAAAATGATACCTTCTGGGGAAAATTTATTGGGAAATGCTTGGGGATGGGGAGTCAGGTTGGAACTTGAAAGAAAAAGCAGAAATATTAAGAAGATAAAAATAAAAAAATAAATAACATATTACTATGAACATAGCACATTATAAGGGAAACAATTATGTATGAAAGGGACCCACTATAAAAGGAAACAAAGTGCAAAAGGAGTTGAGATCAGGGAGAATAAGCAATCCACATGTCTCTCACTCACTATTTAATTTTGTTCAAGTCATTTAAACTAATGGACTATAAACATCTCTTTTGAAAACATACCAGTTGTTTGGGAGGTTCCTTCTCAGTGTAAAATTGTATAATTCTAATAATATCTCTATTAGGACAAATAGTGTGAAAAACCAGAAGTAATTGAATCAACTCAACCTAAGGGTTTACTCTTTTTTTGGCCACTGTTTTAATGGCTCATCTGAACCTAGGCTCCTCTTTTTTGAAAATTAGTTTATTGGCTCTGACTTTTCTGATCAGTGTGGTATGAAGAAAGCCAATGCTTTCATTTACTTAGAAAATTCAAAGTGCTAAGTGATTCTTTCATATCAACTCCTTCATGTAAGTATAAAACTGGATAGTGCAACTTCTTACTATGGCAAAAAATGGGACTTTTAAGAATGAATATTTCAGCTATCATAAATGGACCGTTCTAATTAAATTATATAAGTAAATTATTGGCAGTTGGATAAAATAGTTGTAATTTTGCCTCTATTGGTCTGCCTAAATTAGTTCATTCAAAACAAATATTCTTCACACTTAAGAGACTTATTCAGTGAGTTGCTGCCTACACTGCCAAATGATTACTTCAATAATGTTTTTTTTTTTTTTTGGGGGGGGGAAGATGGCAGCTTAGACTGAGTGAATCTTAAAACCTCCGCACCTTTACACACAGGGATAGAAAACAATGCTCTTTGAGAAGAAAAAAGACCAAATCTAATAAAGGGAAAGAGCAATGGGAACCCTACTGCAACACAACTAAAGAGGTACATCAAGAAAAAGGCTTCAATTCTTGAACTGTCCGGTCTGAGGGAGTAGAAGGGGAATCACAGGACACCACCCCCACTTGCTTTGTGGAGTCCCCAGCAGCCAGGAAATCTCAGGGAGTTAAACACAGGCACTGGAGAGGTGACTGGAAGAGAAAACCAGAGAAACACAGCAAAAATGCACAGAAGATGGTGACTTAGAGAGAGCCAAACCCCAGACCTCAGACAGCTTGGCTTCCTCATACCGAGACAGAGAACACAGGGCTTCAAGAGGAAAGAAAACCAGATCAATCACAGCAGGCAGCTCAGGGGGAACCCACTGGTGGAGAGCTCAGTTCAAGGAAAACACTCCTTATGGCCCCACAGTTGTTTTTGTTTTTGGTTTGTTTTTGTTTTTTTGTTTGATTGTTTTCTCCTCCTCTCCAGGTTTTAGCCTCAGGGCAGATTAATCAGTAAAATTCACCCAATCAGTACAGGATTAATCCCAACAATTGGACAGACAAGAAGTCTTCAGAGGGTAGAGAAAGTAACTACAAATCTCCATTGCCAGCTGGGGGAATATCTTTCATCAAAGATCATTAAATTCATCTGCTCAAACTAGCAGAACAAGGAAAGAAAAAATATGAGTAAGCAACAGAAAAAGAGAAAAGAAATGACAATTGACAGCTTCTTTCAAGGAAGTGAAAAGAGAGCAAATGAAATAGAAATAGAAGAAGAGGAAGTAGTTCCAGTGAACAGGACACAGGGCTTTAGAAGATCTCAAAATTCAATTAACTCAATAATTTAAAATTCAATTAACTCAAGAACTTCAGGAACTCAAAAAGCAATCGAGAGAGGCTAAAGACAATTTGAAAAAGAAAATACATGAACTAAAACAAGAA
>NW_025354471.1:0-2946 GCF_016433145.1 Gracilinanus agilis
ATTTATATTTTTGTCTTCGTGCCCCTACACTATGCACGACGCCCAGAATGAAGTAGTTGCTTAATTAATAAATGCTGTTGGCTGCTTAATTGAATCGAATAGCTAGACAGATAGGCACATACACAATTATATACTCGTACATAAATTTCTAACTTCTCCACATTGAAAGAAATAGAAATCCGGAGGGAGGTCGGGGGGATCCGATAGAAGGAGTTAATAAAAGAGGCTCCTCCTTTCAGTTTTGAGGGATTGTGTGAAATATTATTTGTAAATCCCCTTGGGTTAAGGGTGCCAAGGGCCAGAGAAGCACATGATTTCCAGGAGAAGAAGGGCTTGTCTTGCCTGGAAATGCTCAGAGAGATTTGATCTCCCGAAGGCCAGATTCACCCTCACGTGTCCAGAGAAACCTCCAGCGAGGAGGCCTCCCCGTTTCCTCTCCGTTTGGCTGGCCCAGCCTTGGAGACACCCCCTGGGCCTCCCTCACAGAACGGGGACCCTGTCCTTTGGCGCTCTGCCTTCCCCTTTGGGGCCAGGACCAGGAAAGGTCAGGAGGAAAGCGGGCAGCCCAGGAGGATGCCGTCCACCCGAGCCGGCCTTTCCTTCAGACCCTCTTTATCCCGGGCAGGTCAAGGGCCCACCCAGATGTTCCTACAGAACTCTCAGAAGGCCTTTTTGTTCGTTTCCGTTGATGCTTTAGGAGAGATCCACATCTTTGTGTTTTGCTGATGAATATGCTGAAGTCAACTTGAATCTTTGGCTCCTAAAGATGAGGATTTAAAGTCAGATCAGGCTTTTGGGATTGTCCAGTCTAACTCCGTCATTTCACAGAAGAGGAAACTGAGGCCTAAAGGGGTCACTAGAGCCTAAATTTATGCTGAGAGGAACCTCAGAGTCCATCCAGTCCAATTTCCTTATTTTATAGTTAGGGAAACTAAGGCTTGGAGAAACTAAGTCATTGGATGAAGACCACAGAAGTAGAAAGTGACAGAGGTGAGATTTGAACTCATGGTCTGTAACTCCAAATCTCAGATATTTCCCCTTTGCTAGTTATCTACAATTCAGCCTAGATCTTGTTTGAAATGGTTGTTTGCATTCTGTCTCACCTGTGAGATTGGGAGCCTCTTGAGAGCAGGGCCTATTTTTGTATTCCTAGCGCTAGCACAGTGCTTGGCACATAGTAGGCTCTTAGTAAATGGTTGCTGATTGACCTGACTTAACTTGGCTTGACCGGCACCAGGAAGGTCTTGAATTCTAGGAAATTGTACTCAAGGAATTAAAAAGTGCAATTCAAGAAAAATTGAATGTAGGATCACAGCATCATCCATTTCAAGTTGGAAGGAACTTCAGGGACCATCTAATCTAATCCTCCTCATCTTACACATGAGGAAACTGAGTCCCAAAGAGGCTGAGGAACTTTTCTAGGGTCACAATGCTAATAATTAACAGCTGCGGATGGAACTCAGGTCCTAGGACTTAAAGCCACAGGACTCTAAAACTATTTTCATTACCTCTTGCCAGGCATATGGTCGTGGGTCAGCACCGTCCTCACCAGAAGCATTCCCAGGAGACTTTGCTGCTGGTACCTTTTTAGAGTTGGGGAAGTGGCATTGGGTGAGGGTGGCCTTGGGGTCTCTGGCCAACCGAGAAGCAGCATTTCCTGGCTAAGGTGACGGATGGCCCCTTTAGACTCAACATTCTCTCTTCCTCTAAGCAGCCTTCTTGCTCCCCTAACCTCTTAAGAAAGAACAGTTCTGTGCTTGGGCAAGGGAACTTTGGGCTTTAAGACTTCCTGGAAATGAGCCAGATCTTGCCCGAAGCCATACAGATAGCAATACATGTTGTACATCCTTGCTTATGGGCATCCCCAGACCACTCAAGTCCTCAGAACTCCCTTTGTTCGGGCAAAATTTCAAGGGGAAGAGGCTACGGGGGAGTTCGGTTTTTGACTTTGCTGACCAAGTGCAACTGGCCTCCTGCCTGTGGCCAGCCCTTTGGAAATGGGCACTAAAGAAACGTGAGAAAGGCTCCTTTTGCTCCATTCCCAAGATGACTGTGGGCGATAGCTGCCTTGGCAGATTCTGGTTCTAAGTTTAGTCTTTGGCCACTCAAAGGGCTGATGGTCCAGCTAATATGGAGTTTAGAGTGCCACACCCTGAGCCTATAGGTGAGGCTCCCGCTCCCTGGACATTTTCAAGCAAAGACTGCAGGAGGAGCTATACAGGTGCAGAGAATTCTTATTCCAATATGGTCCAGGGCTCTTCACTTCTTCTGTGGGTCATGGACTTCTGGGGCAGTTCCTTGAAGCCTGTGGATCCTTCTTAAAATCACATTTTAAAAAGCATGAAGCAAAATACAATTCTGGGTTATAATCCACCCAACAGATCAGCTACGTTTGTGCTATCAATCAATGAGTGTTTATAAACAGGTACTATGTGTCTGGGTGTATGTGAATGTGTATAGGTGTGCACATATGTGTATGTATTTGGGTGTATGTGTGTGTGTGTATAGTGCATTCTAAGCATGCAAAGGGATAGATATAGGAGACAGAATACTTTCTGTGAGGCATAGCAAGAAGACTAGTGTGGTTGGACCATATAGTGCATGAAGAGGAAGAATAAACACCACTGGAAAAGGAGATTTGAACCAGGTCATAAAGAGCTTACATGTTCAGAATTTCTATTTGATCCTGAAGATAATAAGCAACTAGCAGAATTAAATGAATTGGACTAGGTCATGAAGAACTTACACTTCAGCAAAATCACTTTGGCAGTTGACTGGAGAATGGACGGGAATGGAGAGAGATCTAGGGCAAGGATCCCCATGAGGAGGCTACTACAGTAGTGTAGGCAGGCAAGAAGTGATGAAGATTTGAACTAGAGTGGGGGCTTCCTAGCACTCATTTCCTTCCTTCCTTCCTTCCTTCCTTCCTTCCTTCCTTCCTTCCTT
>NW_025354472.1:0-1290 GCF_016433145.1 Gracilinanus agilis
TATATATATATATATATATGGAGTATATATGGAGTATATTGCAGGTACGGAATGCAGCTTGAACAAAGACATAGAAAAGGGAGTGAGCAGGATGAGATAAAGAGGAAGTGGGAGAAAATTCTAGAAATATATCTGGTGTATCTTGTGTGGGGAAATGGAGATTTGTTTTCACTTTCTTCTAACTGTTCCTTTAATTGAGAAATATACATTCTATAGTAGGAATACTTACAGTCCAAAGGGAATCCCCATTTCTACAGCATCTTCAGTGCTGGCAGCCAGAGTTGATATCAAGCTACAACTCCTTCACGACCTGTTTAGAACTTGATGGATAGGGCTTGATTGGCTCTGGCATCATGTCAGCGGTTAATATTTGATACCATTCTTTGGCTTCTTTAAAGCCTCTAGTTGGATAGATGATCTTTTGGTTCTAGTAGTATCAGAGCCCCAGTGCTGCATAATAAAGTCTTTGTGCAATTAGTCATTAAATTCATTATCAGGTAAAATGAAAAAAAAAACACCTTTTGGCTGCTTGAAGGTACTTTCATAAAAAATCCAAATTCAAAAAAGTTAGAGAGAGAAAACATTTAAATTTTTTAAAAAGGTAATCTATCTTGCAGAAGAAAGTCAGAAAAGCATAACCCATCATCATGTCTAATCACATGACACATTTTGTCATACAAGCTTTCTCTCCAAGGAATCTGCTCTCTGCAGACAGAACCCACAACTCATAAAAAGAAAACTTCATCCTTGGAACACCATATTGACCATTTCCTGACATTGTTGCGTAAAGGGCTGATATATTGAGTGAAGAAAAAAAGGCCCTATTGTGATAACAATAATGGACCATTGGGCATTTGAAAAAAAATGGACAAGGAGAATATTGAAGTAGCACTAGATGAGAGGTGAATAAAATTTTGCCACCAGGTTGAAGGTTTTAATTTTTCCTATATAAATTTCTGTGCAAATTGCTCTTCTGCTTAAAGCAAAGATCATCATCAGTAGGACTTAAGAAAATTGTGGTACTTTTGACCAGGTGATAACTATTCTCCCAACCAGATTTATTGTTTCACAGGTCTTCATTATTACTTTTATGAAGAAGGTGAGACCAGAGTAATTATCCATGAACAATTAAAATATTTGCATTAGTATTTGGTCATTGTGATTAGATTATCCAAAAAAATTAAAGTGGGCTTTCTGATGTTTAAAGAGCTTCTTGGTTTTATTATCTTTAAAATGAGCAAGTTAATACCAATCAAAAATGCTAGGGATAGATCAATTAAGCAATATACA
>NW_025354473.1:0-8534 GCF_016433145.1 Gracilinanus agilis
GGAAGGGAAGGGAAGGGAAGGGAAGGGAAGAAAATAGGAAAAGGAAGGGAATGGGAAAGGGAAAGGAAGGAAATAGAAAAAGGAAAGAGAATGAAAAGGGAATGAGAAAGGGAAGAGAATGGGAAAGGGAAAGGGAAAGGGAAATGGAAAGAAAAAGGGAGAGGGAAGGGAAAAATCAGAATGACATTAGCAACTACTGAACCATATGCCTAATTTTAGAATAGTACAAGCTCCTTAAGGGCAAGAATTGTCTCCCTTTTGTATTAGTATCACCATCATCTTGCTCAGGGCCTGGCATTTAACAGGTGCTCAGTCAGTACTTGTTGAATTTGAGGTGATTGCTTTCTAATCTCCATGTAATCCTCATTTGAATGGCTTACATATGTAACGATGGCATCCTTAATGAAAACATGGAAAGGATGAACAGACAAGCTTTTACAGACAATTTGCTTAAGCAGACCACAGTTTCTTGGCCATAGCCCTTACTGATAAGTGTAAAGAATTTAAAGATCAATACCCCAAAAGACACAGCAGGATTTTATAAGTATTTGATGCCACAAAACAAATTCACCCTTAAAGATTATCCTCAAACAAGGTACCTCCAACACATATGTTGAAATTATATAAACTCCCTGCCAGATGTGACTCTGTACTACAGATAATACTCAGTAACTCAGTGAACAAATCTACGTCAAATCAGATGAAAAACAGAACAATATGTGCTTATATTGTTGCCAAGACTATTGTTCCTCAAATCCACTGGAGTCCAGATCTAGGATCACTGGACCTGGAACAGGAATTATGAGTAAAGCTCCATGAAACAAAATACAAGATTGCTTGAGAAAGAATGATTTAATAGGAATGATCTGACTCTAAAGGAGAAATTGACCTATCAGTAGCAAGCGCACAATTCTAGTAATAAGTGAAATACCAAGAACAAGGTCTACCAACTGAAATGATTAAAACTTAACAAAGATACAACACTGTTAAAAATTAGTTCTACCTGAGCAGAGTTCTTAATACAGAGTTCTTAATAATAATCTTAAGCCATAAAACAGACAATCATCTCTAGGAAGCAAGATCAGTTATAAGCCAGAAGGGTTCTACACCCAGGAACAAAGAGAAACACATGGAAGTTAAAAAAGCAAACATTCCAGAAGGCTTGACTGAAGCTGGGCCTGCTCCTTTCAGACAAATCATGTCATATGCTCCCAGATATGCACCCTCTTGCTACAACCCAAGAAGAAAACTCAGCTCTCACCCCATGAAAGATGAAGCAATGACAATCTATATTAGAAAAGATCTGCCAGTAAAATAAGTCCATTTAGAATGAAGGGGGTCTATCTCCTCTAAATGAACACAGAGCCTACCATATTTTTTAATCAAATAGACATGACACATCAGAAACTCTGTAAGAATAAGGGGGTCCTCCTCTATTTAAAAAAGAAATTTTCCCTCATACCATGGATCTGAGGACCATTCTTTTACTAATGACAATTAGGTAGAGGAAGGGCAGATTATTATACTAACCACCTCCACATGCACACATTTAAAATTGGCAAATATTTATTTTATCATATGTATCAAATCACATTACATCATATATCATGTCATATCATCATGTTAATTATATTATGTTATTATATTGTGATACATCATGTTGTGTTATGTTATATTAGGTTACATTATATTAGGTTGTTATATTATATTGTGTTATGTTGTATTATGTTACATTATGTTACGTTATGTTTGTTATGTTATATCATAATAATATTGGTACAGAGGAAGCCTTGCTATGCAAAATGTTCAATAAGCTATGCACTGGTATGGAAGATCACAAGGTCCAAACAAAAGAATTCATTATTGAAGATTAAATTCTCTGAATGTCATCATTCACAAATGGCATATTGTTCCTGGAATCAAAGCCTCCTCAGTGAAATACACAAGTTAAAGGAAATTAAAATCAGGAAGACATGGATTCAAATCCTTCTCCAAACATTTACTAGCGGACACATGAACAAATTATTTAAGCCCTCTCCATTTTAGTTTCCTCATCTGTAAAAAACAAAAAATAGGGAGAGAGAGGAGGGGGTTAGAATAGCTCTTTGTTCACAAGGTGATAGAGAGTAGCAAATAAGATATAAAATACCTGGAAAACTTCAAAATACTGTAGTTGTAGTGATGACTCAGTGTGAGAAAGCATTGGGCCAGGAGTCAAAAAGATCCAAGTATAATGCAGCCTCAAGCACTTACTAGCTGTGTGATCTTGGCCAATCACTGAATCTCAGTTTCCTCAACTGTAAAATGGAGGTGATAATAGCACATAACTACCAAAATTTTTGTGTGGATCGAATGAGATATTTGTTTAAAAAAAAGTTTAGAAAGATGGCACAGAGTAAGAGCTATGTAAATCTTTATTCTGATAGACAGACAGATAGATAGATGATAGAGACAGAGAAAAAGAGATGAGAGAAATTCTTATGTGTGTCCATTCCAAACCATTAAACATTTATTAAGTCCCTACTATGTGCCAAGCACTGGAGATACAGTTAACAAAATTAAAGGCAGTCCCTGCCCTCAAGTAGCTCACAATCTAAGGGTACAGGAGAGAAACCACACACAATGGGAGGCAGGAAAGGGGAAGAGGGGAGCAGGTGACATCTTATTCTGTAGAGTTGAAACCAGGAACAGCAGCAGACACAGAGTGGTGTGAGCCTGAAAAATCCAGTTTCTGCCCAAGAGTGTAAAGGAAGGCAATGGGAGAAGCTTGATGCTCCACCATGATGTTTGTTGTCATTCATTCATTGAGTCAGGTCCAACTCTTGTGACCCCATGGACCATAGCATGGCCTTCTGTCCTTCCCATCCTGAAGTCTGTCCAAGCTCCTCTTCATTGCTCCTCCCCTAGCCCTCCAGTCAAAAGGAGAAGATGTTGAGGGAGGTTGTATCAATGAAAGCTTGAGTTAGCAGCATGGCAGCTGATTTAGAAGCAATTGGCATATTCTGGGAGGGGCATCTTGTTCTGTGGAGTTGAAACCAAGCAGAACAGCAGATGTAGAATGGAATTATATGTATATATGTACATATAACAGCCAAGATATATCTAAATACAAATACACTATCACATATATGAACAAACAAAACTATATTGTAACATATATTGGTACCTATGAATATACGCACAAATATATTTATATACACGTGTGTCTGAGACCAGAACAAACATGTGTATGTGGGATTGTGTGCATTATCAGACCTGTAATTTAATCAGTTACTTCTACCACCCCAGAGCAGCCTTCTCCTAGGCCCAAGAGAGTCCTAGGTCTCTCAGACATGGAGCTTAAGGGGTTTGTTCCAAGTCACATAGCCATTCGGTGTCAGGCTCTTGTTCACATTTCCCTAACTCTGAGGACAGTTCTGTATTGATGATACCATGCTACATCCTTGTGTACAATGAGCTGGGCCCAGAACCGAGTCAGAGGGGACCAGTGGGGAGATTTCCTTTAGGTAAAGGAGTGGTTCTTAAATTTGGTCTATAGAGCCCTTTACACTCTTAAAAATTCTTGATGTCATCATAAAGAGCTTTGGTTTATGTGGGTTCTATCTATCAATATATACTATAATAGAAATTAAAATATCTTTGTATTATTATGAAAATAGTTTTGACTTTTTGGAACCTCTGAAAGGGCATCAGAGATCTCAGAGGTCTATAGCAAAGGATGTCCATCTTGATATCAGAAAATAGAACCACATCAAGAGATGTTCGTGAATCCTTTGCACAAGAAACTTGTCCACTGGAGATTTTTTGTTTTGTGTTCAGAGGCAAATAGGAATAATTACGAAAGGAAATATTTCTAAATATTTCTAAAGTGATACAAGTTGGGAAGGCACAGAAGAGTTAAGCTCTGTAATGGTGGGAAATATAACTGCATTAATGAAAATATCTAAATATCAAAGTAAAGCCTTCTCCTTGACCTTTACCTCACTACAGTCTTACTTTTTTAACCCCACTGACCTTCCAACACACCACACTCACACATGTTACTAAACACACACACTTCTGGTCTCCTGTGGATTCTTGACATTTCCAAATACCATTTTTGTCCCCCTTCTGACTTTCAGAAAGTCTTAAGTATTGCAAGGTTCTCAAATGGCTACAAAAGAGGCTTTCTTTTGGACAAATACTTACTATTATAGGTCACAGGACTCTGGAACAGCAGCCCAGAGGTCACTTCATCCTTGCCCATGGTGAGCCAGAGAACTGACCTTTTTGCTAAGCAGCCACTTTGGGCCCTCACTTGTCAAAGATGTTTAATAAAGTGCTTTTGGATGGGTCAAGGCAAGCTCTGCAGTGCCCCAAACCTGGAGTGCTGACAGGTGAGGAATGTCCATTGGCCCCTCGTGGCTTGCCCAGCCAGAAGGCACGTGGCATCCAGCCCCTAGAGCTGAGGTGTCGGGTCACAAAGCAAGCTGGGGGCAGGGGCCCTTCAGGTCAGGTCCCATAGAGGGAAAATAGAGATATCAGCCATCAAGGCCAAAGGTCAGGGACATTCCACTCTGCCTTGGTCAGAGTTGTTGGCAGGAGTGGCAATGAACTAGCAGCATAGGATATTGTGATTAAAAACCAAATTGGGCAAATACACAACTAGAAGAAGGACGTACTTACTAAAGGAAATGCATGTGGGGGAAGGGGGAAGTCATGTTTCATTAGATTTTTTCAGAGATTATATTCACAGAGTAAATGTGGCAGCTTATTTCTACTAATAATCATCCTTTCTTTAACCTCAGAGACCCAAATTTAGATTCTGACTTAAGCCTCCAAAAAAATCCACTTTGGCCCTTACATGTCACAGCAAAGCAATTTGAAAAATTTAAAGCCCTTGGAAATACAAGGTTGAGTAATAGCCAAATGAATTTATCCCTAATAATGGAACTTCAGATATCATCTAATAGCATGGTGGAAGCATTTAAGCAGGGAGAAACAAATAGGGGGATCGTGAAAGGTTCCTCATAGAATATGAGTTACTATAGCAATATCTTTCTTGCTGGTCTTCCTGCCTCAAGTCTCTCTCTACTCTTAACCATTTTCTATTAAGCTGTCAAATTAAGCCTCCTAAAGAACAAGTCTGACCATATCATGTCCCCCTTCTCTTCCAAACCTTCACCATTCAATAAACTCTAGAGGCTCCTAATCACCTCCAAGACCAAATGTAAAACCTTCTCTTTGGCTTTTAATTCCTTTCACAATGTGACTCCTTACTTTCTTAGTCTTCCTATACCTGAACCATCCCCTGCCCCATATCCTTTATGATTCAGCAACACTGGCTTCCTTGCTCTTCCTCATACAAGTGGGTTCTATTTTCTAAGTTCAAGCATTTTCCATGGCTATCCCCCATACCTGGAATCTTCTTTCTTCTCAACTCTAACTCCTGGTTACGTTGGCTTCCTCCAAAGTCCTATTAAAATCTCACCTTCTACAACTAGCTTTTCAAAATGCCCCTTAATGCTAGTAGCTTCCCTTTCTTAATTATCTTCAGATTTCCCATTTCTACTTTGCTTGTATATAACTATTGCATGTCATCGCTCCCATTAAACATTGAGCTTTTTTTTTTCTTTAATCACTTACCTTCCTTTTTAAAATCAATACTGTGCATTGGTTCCAAGGAAGAAGAGTGGCAAGGACTAGGCAATGGGGGTTAAGTGGCTTGTCCAGGGTTACTTAGCTAGGAAGTATCTGAACTGAAGATTTGAACCTAGGATTTCCATTCTCTAGGCTTGGCCCCTCCATCTACTGAGCCATCCAGCTGCCTCCAAACATTGAGCTTTTTGAGAGCAGAGAAAATTTGCTTTTCTTTGTATCCTCAGTGCTTAGCACATAGTAGGTGCTTAATAAATACTTGTTGACTTGACTTGACTTGCCAGAGAGTTCATGAGCTGAGCATTGATAGAAGCTAGAGAACACAGAAGGTAGAAGAGTGAAAAAATATGTTCCTGACATAGAGAGGAGCTTGTACAAGGGGTTCAATGGCTCCATATCCACTGACATTCTATAGACATGTACAATGAGCTGGGGCCACAATTGAGTTGGAAGGGACCACTCCTTTCAAAAAAGAGCACCCATATTTATGTCATAGGAAGGAAGAAACATAGAGGTTTCTTTGGTCTGCTTTCCCATTGCCTCTGAGAACTGCCTTTCTCCTTTCTTCCATACCTCCCCAATTTTTGAAGCCAATCCAGTCCATAGTATTCACTAAGTATCACTTCAACTCTCTTACCCCACCAAAGCAAACTGAGCCCCAAATATATAGAAGGAAACCATATTTATGTAGTCCAAAAATTTATTTACTCCCAGAGCTATTATCCTGCCTTCCAACTGTGAGATCTTTCAGATAAAAGTTGAAGACACTGAACTAACAGACCTATAAATTCCCTTAAGAAGCCCTTTGGAAAAAAAAGATGGTAGGGTGCTTTATTTCAAGCTAGAAGGAACATCTAAGGGTTCCATTCCAACCCCCTCACTTTTACACATGAAGAAATTGAAACCAATGGAGGTTTAATGGTTGGTCCATGGCCATATATGTAGTGGGAAGCAGAGGCAAGATTTGAACCCAGATCCTCTGACCTCAGAGCCACGGATCTTGCCAATATGATTGCTAATACTAGAGTTAGCTCTGACCGAAAAGCCTGCTTCTTTAAGTACATTTTAGAAAGACTCCTTCAGGAAGACTCACTCTCTTTGGAGAACTATTGATAACTTATTAGCTCTTATATGATACTATACTGAAACTACTCCATTAGGTAGCCTCCATACTTCTGCTAATCTAAAGGATCTGAGGATGACCAACTTGTTGACCTCTTCAGCTCATCTGCCTCATCTATGCCAGTGAGAAAATTGTTCCTGTCTCTTTCCATCTCAGGTCTAACCTGCCTCCTCTAATCTCTGGGTTCAGACCCCCTCACCAATTTAAACTGCTGCTACCCAACCAATGATTTATCCAAACCCCACAAATGGCAGCTGCTGATGTATCTCTGCTACAGTAAGTAGCCTTTAGTCACTTTTCTACAGTGCAGAAACTAACCCCCTTCCAGCAAACCCTGCCTGCTCTAATCCCCAGCAGTTTCTATGAAGTTGACTGATCTAGACTAAGCACCTAGAGTAAGTGTTAGCAGTCTGATTAATTAACCAGATGATTGATATGCCACTGCTAGAGCACCCATGATTTGTTAGGTGCTGCAGGGAACATGCCAAAGACATAGTATCTCCCCCCTTGGAATTCAGAACCAATATTTCCATTAAACTACATGCCTGGTACAAAAATACCTCTGTTCCCATCTTCCATCTGTTTGTGAATGGCTCAGTTCCATTCGACAAACATTAATAAGCACATATTATGTGCCAGGCGCTCTGTTAGGCACACGGGATTCGACAGAGAAAAAACAGTCCCTCCTCTCAGGGATCTCATACTACACTAGGCAGGGAGTGAGAGGAAAGTGGAGAGACAATATGTGCGGAGATAAATAAATACAAAGTAATTTAAAGAAAAAAGAGCAAGACCAGCAAAGCTACCAAGAAAGCCTTCATAGGGGAGACAGCATTTGGGCACTTGGAATGGAAGGGAAGGGAAGGAATGGAAAGAAAGGAAGGAATGAGGACTTGGTGAGGTAAGGGGAATATTCCATAAATCAGGGAAAATATATTAAAAGACATGAAGGGGAAGAGAAACCATCAAGTCTAGGAAAGAGTAAGTAGTGTAGTTAAGTTGGAGCATAGAATGAATGAAAGAGGAATAATATAAAATAAAATCTGGAAAGGTTGTTTGGAGTCATATTGTGTAGAGGACCTTAAAGGCCAGACAGAGGCACTTCTAATGTTTTCTAGAGGCAATGTAGAGCTATAGAGGGTTCTGAGGAAAGGAATAAAATGATGAAAACCAATGCCTTGGGAAAATTATTTTGACATCTGTAAAGGAAATGGATTGAAGAAAGGAGAGACTTGAAAGAAGGGGACAGATTAAAAAGTTATTATAATAGTCTTGGAGAGATGTGATAAAGGCTTCAACTAGGGTGCTGGCTGTTGAAAATAGAGCATCCAGGTGTCAAAGTAGATATAGTTCTGAGCCTAGAGTCAGGAAGTCCTGATTCAAATCTAGTCTCAGACATTTCCTAGCTATGCGACCCTGGGAAAGTCATTTAACTTCTATCTATCTCCCTTTCCTCATATGTAAAATGAGTTGCAGAAGGAAATAGCAAACCACTCCAGTATCTTTGCCAAGAAAAACCCAAATGGGGTTACAGAGAATCAGATATGACAAAGACTGAACAACAACAAAATATGGTATAGACACACAATGTGAGCACATGCTATTGCACCACATTGGCAAAGCACAACAAAACAAAGCACAGTAAAAGGTGATATGACTGTACTACAAATGAAATAGTGGTCTTATGGGGGGGCAGGGGAGAGGGATAGAAGGAAAGAGGGAGAGAGGAAGGAAGAAAAGGAGGGAGGGACAGAGGAAGTAACAAAGAGAGGAG
>NW_025354474.1:0-3203 GCF_016433145.1 Gracilinanus agilis
GTCTCCGGAGCAGCTGACTCGCTGGCCTCGCGCCAGGACGGAGGAGGCGAAGACAACGTGCGGCTCGGCATGTAAACTGGGGCGCGGCTTATGCTAATAAGCGAGAGGGGGCGGGGCCGGCGCGGGCACACACCCCCACCCTCCCCTCCTCCTCCCCTTCCACGGCTCATTCATAAAACCAGGCGGGCACTGCCCCCTAGCCCTGGCATCCGGTTGGTCACTGAGTCTCAGCAGCTCATTACAAACACATTAGGATGTCTGCATCTCATCTGCATGGGAATCATTTTCTGCCCCAGGACATGGGAATCCCATCCCCACCTCTCCTTACCCAGAGACTCCCCCAACCCTCTTCCCTCGCCATCCTCGTCTTTTCCCCAGAGTCCTTCCATCCTTTCCCGGCCACGTCCATCCAGTCCCTCTTCCTTCTCCGCAGGCCCTTCCCTCTGCCTGTCCCCGGATGATTTCCTTTTTTCTCGGTTTGCTTTCAGCCAGTGGCCCCAACCTACGCACATCCCGGGAGTAGAGCTCTATTGTCTAGTTGGGGGGAGGGGGGAGGATTGAGGGTACTGAAGGTCAGTGTCCAAAGGCCGGTCCTTAGCCTTGCACTGATCCTCACAGAACCCAACAAGGTCAGATCTGGAAGGGATGGGGGAGTTCATTACCTGGGGTACATGAGCTTATTCTTTTTCCTATTTCAATAACTATATTTTAATATAATTGCTTCCCTTTGTAATTCTAGTGATGCATTTCTTTAATGCATTTAGACACACTCTGAGAAGAGGTACATAAGGCTTCATCAACCTGCAAAAGGGGTCTATGACAGAAAAATGTTAAGAATTCCTCATTTAATCCAATTCTTTCCTTTTATAGATGAAACAACTCAGGGTTAAAGAGGGTAGGTGACTTGTCCAAGGTCTCCCCCTGAGTTAGGAGCAAATCTAGGACTAGAACTTGAGTCTGCAACCCTCAGTTCAGGGCTCTTCCAAATACACCTGAATACTCTTATTCCCCCTCTTTTGCCACAGCCAGCCTCTCACAAAACAAAGTAAGGGCAGTAAAAAGCCCCATCCCCACCCCTGGACCTGCAGGTGGGAGAGGCAGGAGGGAATGGAGGAGCAAACAGAGAGGGTGGGGCCTCTTACAAGACTCCTGCCCTTCAGGAGTCCAGAGATGACACCTGTCTTTGCCTGGTTGGGTCAGGATGAGGGGAGGTGCTCCTGTGTCAGCTAAGTCATTTGCCCCCTGGCCTGGCAGTGCCCAAAGAGGGGGAGGAGGAGGAGGCGGCTGCTCTGGCAGCTCAGAGCTCCTGGCATGAGAGAAATTGATGGGTGAGGCTAAGGTGGTGACTCCGTGACCAGCCTCACGTACAGAAACACTAGTTGTGCCCCTACTCCCACAGCCCAGTGCCCCTAAGTGAATACAATACACTCAGGTAGGGACATAGAGATAGAGCTAGAGATAAACAGAGAAAAAAGCAAGGAGGCACATGGCAACTGTCCTAAAGTATAAGCCCAAAGAGGGCAGGAATTCTAGTGATCTTTTTCTTTCACCTTTGTAGTTCTCTGCACAGAGATCCCCGGAGACACCAGAACAAAAAGCCACAGGCAGGCAAACATACATGTATGTACACAATATCACATTCGCCCACACAGAGGGTGTCATGCAGTTCCCAGGTGTGCTCTGGAAGTCAGCTTCCTGGGACTCCCAGAAACCTTCAGGGCTCATCTTTCTGCTCAAATCCTCTTCTAAAAGACCTATAGGAAGGAGGTTCCCCATTCTTCCTCTCTTCAATTCCATAAGCATGTATTTGTGCTAGAGACCAACCTGGGGCTAAAGATCCTGAGGGAAAAATTTAAACTGTCTCTGCTCTCAAGGAACTTACATTCTGCTTAAGAAAACAACTAATGCACAGATAAGCAAATTCAAAATATAAATAAACCCAATTCAGGATCAGGGCAAAGCTGGTCGCTCAGAAGAGAAGGGGCAAGATTGAATATGTCACTTTACCATGTTTACCACCAAACAACACATACTAACAACTTCCTTTTTGATAACAACCCCTCCTCCGGGTAGTCTACCCTGACTAGATCAGTACAAAGGAATCTCCCCCTCCCACCGGCTTTGAGCTCAGTTACTGTCAGGTGCCACTTATTGGGCACCAAGCACAGATTATCTCCTATTTCTAGCCGTCTTTTCCTGTCTTATCTATATATTTTCCCCATGGCCCTTAGCCCATAGCAGGAGCTCAATAAGTCTTCAGATTGAATTAGATGGACTTAAAACCAAATTTGAATTCTGAAAGCAAGATGCAAGGTGAGAAAGATTGCATGCAGCATCGAAAAGAGCCCTGCTGGGGCAGCTGGGTGGCTCAGTGTATTGAGAGCCAGGCTCAGAGATGGGAGGTCCTGGGTTCAAATGTAGCCTCAGACACTTCCTAGCTGTGTGACCCTGAGCGAGTCACTTAACCCCCCTTACCTAGCCCTTACCACTCTTCTGCCTTAGAACCAACACACAGGATTGATTCTAAGACAGAAGGTAAGGGTTGGGAAAAAAAAAACAAAAACCATGGTTATGAAAGTCTGGTTCTCCTGTAGAATAGCAAATCTAGAGCCCTAAGGGACCTTGGAGGCCATCTAGTCAAGTGATGGTGAACCTTTTAGAGACCAAACTGTAATTGTCACACTGCATGTGAGGCCCCCCTCCCCCGCCTCCCTTTACCCCAGATAGGGGAGGGAGGAAGTGCTCCCAATGGGCTGCTGGGCAGAGGAGGTGGGTCATGTGAGAAATGGCCTCAGGCACATGGAGACGGGGAGGGGAGCAGCATGCTCCAGGCAAGTGTGCCATAGGTTTACCAACTCTGATCTAGTCCAACACTTTATTTTATAGATGAAGAAACTGAAGCCAAGTTCAGTTCACTGATTTCCCTTAAGGTCATGGGGTTAAGAGAGGTGGCAGGTGTAAAAAGGTAGGGAAAACCCCGGGTTGTTATAAATGAATGGTCATGTGGTTTGAGTAACTTGATCTGTCAGGGTATTTCCCTCCTTTAGACAGAGAGCAAATGGCTACCTATTGTCACTGTCAGAGTAGAATGGTGGGCAAGATGATGTAGGAGTCTATATCAGGATAAAGAACACCTTAGGAGAAGAGAATAAACGGTTGGCTAGGAAATTTTGCTTTAACCTAACCCTCCTTCTTGGTGTACT
>NW_025354475.1:0-9563 GCF_016433145.1 Gracilinanus agilis
ATGAAGCTAGAAGAAGACTATCTGGTTTCCCTTTCCTCTCCAGTATTCACTACTTATCCCTCCAGGTCTGGCTAGAGATTACAAATAAAAGTGAAAACGTTCCCCTTGCCTTGTAGTAAATCATGGTGCAGATGAACCTAAAATACCTCCATGTAATTATGATCACCACACCTGCAAGAGAGAGAAAATGGAGCTGGGAAGGGAGCAGAGAAGGGTAAATAAAATGATCAAGGGAATGTGTGATGGCCCAAACGGCAGGGATGGGTCTCCAAATGGGGGGCAGACTTTGCATTAACAGGAGAGCAAGAGAAACCAATAGAGGAATACTTTTTTTTCTGGGCTATGGGAGTCCAATGTGAATGAGGTTGGGATTTCTGGTGGTCCCTGAGTGGACCATTTAACTCACATAAAGAAAACACTAGGATCTTGACCCCTGCCTTGACTCCCCTTGAAACACGTGCTATTGGTTACCAAGTGATCATCAAGAGAAGCAGGTGAGAACATATTGTAATTCACCTCTCCTCCTGGAAACTGGCTCCAAAAGGCTGAAGCAAGGGCAAAAAAATGGACCTTGCAGAATCAGATTTTAGCTTAATATAAAGAAAAACTTCGTAACAGTGAGAGCTGCTGTCAAGGAGTAGAATGGTGGACCTCAGAAGGTAATTCTTTCATAGATAAAAGTCTTCTAGCAGAGTCTGTACAGCCTCTTGATAGGGATGCTATCCAAAAAGGGATTCCTGTCTGGGTACTGACCAGTGAGATTGTTTTCCTCTCTGAGAGTCTGATTTTTTGAAGGAGCTTCTACTTTTGAAAGGTTTATAAAACCATAACAAACACAGACGGTGTAAGCTTGGACCTGCTTTACCAAATCCTGCTTTGACAAAATTAAAGAACACACCTTGTAAGTTGAAACTGGTACACTTAGAATAAATCAAAGGAATTATTGCTTTGCTCAGCAGGTAATAACAATAGATACAGTTGAAAACACCATGTTTTACATACATCATTTGATTTAAGAAACTTGCTCATGTAAAGGGTTGTATGAACTCAAAGTTAGTTTTTTTTAAAGTTCAAATGGATTTATGAATGAGAGACATAGTTGGTTATGAAAGGAAGTAGGAATATTAGGGGGTCCATTCTTAGCTTTCAAAGATAACTATGTCTTTCCATAATCTGTCCTCTGGTGTCTCTTGTCAGAGACAAAATCTTGGGCTGGACTGACCATATGTCTGGTTCATGGTGGCAGGTCTTGGGTCTTTCTAAGCCTTCCCACCCCCAGGAGAAACTATTTTACTTGTGGTATCCAGAGAAGATTCCAAGATTTTCCTCAGTAACCCATTTCAAGCTTTATAACACACATTGTCAGGAAATTCTTCCTTATAGACACCCTCAGGCTGCAGCTTAAGTGAATTTCCTCTTTTCCAGTCCAGAGTGAAGACAAAAGACATCTGGTTCCTATCCTCTCTAAAATCCTTTTGCATACTTGAAGGATATTATTAAACCATCTTCTTCTCTCAAAGAGATAGTATGATAGACTCAACAGAGAGGTGACCTCAGAGTCAGGAAGACTTGAGTTTGAGTCTCCTTTTTGCTACAGATTGACTATGAGGTCTTACATAGGTCATTTAACCTCAAAGCATTCTGGGCAACTTTCTAAAACAATATATTGCAGAGACGGTGCCCATCTATAGTGGTAAAGGAAGTTTTTCTTCAAAAGCTACATATACCAATAAAATCCAGTTTTAAAGTCTTTTTTCCCCAGTTACTTAAGACTTTTCCTATAGAACTTTGTTGTCCAATCTTTCAGTATTTTATCTCTAGCCAGAACTCTATCTTAGTCATTTCTGTTTCTCTCAAGTATTGTGGCAATGAGACTTAGACATAATGCAGCTGTCCTTTACTTTAAAGCATTGATAAATTCCAGCAAGAATTGGTTTAAGGTGAATTTCTGTAACTAGATTAGCATTTACATCGAACTAAATCTCACTCACTCCCCAGGTAGAACTGCTTTTCTCCCAGAGAGACATCTACTAAGGAAGAAAAAAAGAGTCAGGAAAAAATAAATTAAGCAACATGTTAAAAACTAAAAGTTTGACATTATATGTAGTGTTTCTCCCATCTATGAAAAGAAACCTGAGGGAAATGGTTTTTTCATAACTATCTTTTAGATCCAAGACTGGTCATTATAACTTCACAGTATTCAGTTTTGATCGCTTTGAGGTGTTAGTGGTAATCTTTTCTGGTTGCCTTACTGTAGTCACTGTATATATTGTTTTCCTAATTCCACTTAGTTTACTCTTCACCAGTCCAGATAAGTCTTTCCACATCTCTCTGTATTCGTCATTTCTTACAGCATAGTAATATTTTATTAGAGTCATGTACCATGAATTGTTTGTCCAATTCCTAATTGATGGGCATTTACTACATTTCCAATTCTTTGCTACTATAAAAGTGATGCTATAGATATAGATATTTTCATGCATATGGAACCTTTCTTTTTGTCACTGATCTCCCTCAAGTATATGTCTAGCAGAGGAATCTCTGGGTGAAAGAAAATAGACATTTTAATCACTCTTTAAATAATTCCAAAACAATTTCCTCAGCTATTGGGCCAATTTACAGCCTCACCAATTATTCTTATATTTCTACAGTGCCTACAATATGAACCATTTTCATCGTTTGCCATCCTTGAAAACTTGCTGGTGTGAAGTGAAACTTCAGGTTTATTTTATTTGCATTTCTCTTTTTCTTAATGACTTGGAGCATTCTTCTGTATGGTTATGAACAGATGACAAATTTTCTTTTGAGAATTATTTGTCCATATCCTTTGACCACTTGTCTATCATGAGATGACTTTCTGTCTAATTGCCTACATGCCTGGGATATCAAACTCTTATAGATATTTGATATAAAGACTTCCTCATCCTCCACCCCCACCAGAGTACTTTCTCTCTTATCCTAGTTGCATTAATTTTGTTCACAAAAAAGTTTTTCAATTTCATGTAATCAAAATAAATTTGCCTTCTGTGATCTTCTTTATTCCTGTCAGGAATTATCCAGCACTTCTTACCTGCATTAGTCATGTTTCTGTGAACTTCAAATGTGTCTTATTTTCTGAAAGTTTGGTCATCCCTTTGAAACATTAGTTGATACCATTCTTTTCTGAGTCTCACTATCAAGTGAGGCACTGAACCTCCAGGCATGTGTTTACCAAGAGTTCACTAGTGCCATAAAGGCCAATCTATACAGAGTCCAAATGAAAAAATTCCCTATAAATGGAGAATCCTACAGATGTTCTTACTCATGGATGACATTGTGTTGAGTCCATTAAATTTTTGTTGTTGTTAAGTTGTTTTTCAATTGTGTCTGACTCTTCATGATCCCTTTGGGGATTTTCTTGGCAAAGATATTGGAGTGGTTTGCCCTTTCCTTCTCTAGGTCATCTTGCAGATGAGGAAACTAAGGTGAACAGGGTTAAATGACTTGCCCAAGGTCACACATCTAGTAAGTGTTTAAAGCCAGATTTGAACTCATGAAGATGAGTCTTCCTGACTCCAAGCCTGACTCCAGCACTCTATCCATTGTGCCACCTAGCTGTCCGTTAAATACTAAAATATTATAAGGTACTTCTTTATGTCATGCACAGTTACTCAAAAGAGATCCATCTTACAATTTACAATGGAAAAACAAAGTGAATGAGGAATACAAATTGCCAAGATTATAAATTCGATAAATGACCTATTAATCTATCATCAAATACAGATTCAATAGGCATTCTAGGTGAATGAGGAGCTGGCTCTAGAATTGATAAGGGATAGGACTGGAATCGTATTTGTGCAATTAGGTGGGACTTTTACTGGTTCTGATCTATTGTTTGCCACAAAATTTCTTAAAAAAACCCTCAACTTAAAATGTTTAAAAAACAAATATCCTCACCCTAATGCTTATAACAATTGATTGTGGAACAAGGATATCAGAATAATTGCAGGTGGGCATGATCTGAAGGGCAAAGAAAGATAAACATGGGTTGTATGTGAGAAGTGAGATAAGGCATATTCCAGAACAGAAGAGGAGCTAAGCCTGTCTTACAAAACTGTTTAGAACTAAACACATTCAAGATAGAGTTTTAAGAGGACAGAGTCCTAGAAGACTATCACCTCCCTCATTTTGGACATAATACTTTGCTTAAGTTAGCAAAAAATCACATTCTATTTTTTTTAGGGAGTGCCGTATTGGGCTCACACATCATTGAGACTCATAGATATTTTTCATATGAACCACTGACTAGCCAAACTGCCCCTAACCTATATATGTAAAATTGATGTTTTAAACTCAAATGTAGAGGTTTATATTTATCCCTCCTAAATTTCATTGTAGTAGAGCCAAAATGTTCCAGCCTGCTGAGATCTTGAATCCTGACTCCCATATCCAACACTACAGGCATCTCTTTTAGTTTTATATTATCTGAAAACTTGTCAAGTACACCATCTATACTTTTATCCAAACCACTGATAAAAATGTTACACGGCACAAAGCCAAGGACATATCCTGTGGGTACTCTGCTAGCAGCCACCCTCCAATAGCAATCTGATACAAACCCATTAATGACAACTCTTTTGGGGAGGATCATTCAGTCAATTCCAAACCCACATCACTGGGTTACCATCTATCCCACATCTCACCATCTTTTCCACAAGGGCAGCACGAGAAACCCTGTGGTGAAAATGCTTTGCTGAAATTTAGGTACACCATGTCTGTGGCACTTTCCTGATCTACCAGCCTAGTAACCCTGCCAGAAAAAAAAGTGAGGTTAGTCTGGCATGGCCTGTTCATGATGAAGCCACTCTGGCTCACGGTGATTAACCGCTTCCCTTGCTAAACACTCCCAAACCATCCCTTTAATAATGTGTTCTAGATTTTTGCCAGGAATTGAAGTCAAGCTCCTTGGCCTATAGTTTGCATACTCCACCCTCTTCCTTTTAAAAGAAAATTGTGACAACATTCACCCTTCTCCAGTGCTACAGCACCTCTCCTGTTCTCTATGGTCTCTTAAAGATCACCCACAGTAGACCAGCATCTTCCATCTGCCAGTTCTTTCAGTAGCCAACGATGTCATTAAGACTGGGCTTGATGGCAAAAAGTATGTAGGTTAAGGAAGTTTTGCCCATGGATCTGGTCTGGGCTGGTGGTGGGAGTATCCCACATCAAAGACATATAACTGCACTGAAGTACCAAAAGAACATTCTTTTAATACCTTTTTATAACAATCTAGCACACAACAGCCCAAGCTTCCTTGCAGCAAGCCTGGATCCAGTAAGTCACATTTTTACCATTTCACATACAATGAGAGAGAATGTCATGGAACAAAAGTTATAAGAAATAACAGATATGATGAAGTAGCTTAGAGGTCACAAAGTGGGGAAAGATTAAATATTAAGTTACTTCATTGTGTCCAACTTTTTACAAATATTATCTCATTTGATTCTCACAACAACCCTGGGAGATGGGTACTATTATTATTCCTATTTTGCAGTTGGGGAAACTGAGGCAGACAGAGGTTAAATAACTTGCCCAGGGTAATAGAGCTAGTAAGTATCCAAGGCTAGATTTAAACTTGAGTCTCCCTGACTCTGGGCTAAGTGCTCTATCCACTATACCATCTAGCTGTCTCTAGTTCAACACTTCTCATTCTGAGAAAAGAAGCAATTTGTCTATGGTCACCCAGTTAATCGGCAGTAGAGTAAGGATTTGAACCTAGAGCCTTTGACTCCAGATGCAACACACTTTCCACTCTACTGCAGAGGGAGCCTCTAATCTGAAATTTGGCTCTTAATACCAAGGCTCCTTTCTCTGTAACCACAGGAGATGTAGTCCTTAGAACTTGGTATGAATTGCTTTTGTTGTGTTGGCCTCTCTGGGGTCCTGTCTGGGCGCCTGACCCCTCCTGCACAGTGGACCAACTCTCTGTAAAGTGCCAGTTGATGGAGGAACCAGTCAGTTCAGTTGGTTTCAGTTTAATTCATATATTTTTTCTGCTGTCTGACCCATTCTTAATCTCCTTGTGATTCATCCTGATTCCTCTGTCTTTTCCTGGGGTGCTTCTATGAAGTCAATATTTCAGAGTCTTGTCTTCATTAAGTGCATCATCCTTCCCAAGATGAATTGGTTTTTCATTAGGTTGGCTACTTTATACTTTATCCTATGTGTATTTATATTTGTCACATAAATACTTCATTCTATGTAGGATCATAGAGGACTTAGAGAAGGAAGGGATATCTGGGCTTCATTTTATAGATGAGGAACCCAAGTCCCAGAGAGAATTTGAACTTCCCCAAATCAACCAGTCAGCAATCTGATTTAAATTGATTTGAACCCAGACGTTGCACTGTACCGTTTACCCTCATAAGAATTTCTAAGAGTATAAATTGTCTATTTGCATTAGGATATTTGTGTATCAAACCTAGAACACAGTGATTTACTAACACATACCTGTGGATTGGTTTATTGTGAATTGACCCTACCAATTAAATTGTAAATATGAACCAAAAAATAGTGTGTGGCATTCTTTACTTTCCCCACACAACTGCATTGTTTTGCTGATAAGACTGTAAGCTCCTTGATGGCAGGAATTAGGTGCTATACTTCTTTAGTGTTACTCATGATACTTCAGGCACACGTTGGGCACAATGGAAAGAGCATTATCTTTGGAATAAAGGCAAGTTAATAAACATTTATTAAATACCTACTATGTGCCAGGCCTGCTAAGGACTGAGGAAACAAAAAGCAAAAAGAGTTCCTGCTTTTAGAGGTTACCAAGGGAGAAAACATGCAAACAGTGATGTCCAAACAAAATATAGACAGGATTGAACTGGAGATAATTAATTTCAGAGGAAAGATAGAATTAACAGGATAAAGTAAGATTTTAGCTGAAATTTGAAGGAAGTCAAGGAAGTCAGGAGGTGAAGATAAGGAGAGAGAGCACTCCAGGCATGAGACAGTCTTTGAGATTGCTCGGGGTCAGGAGGTGGAGTGTCTTGTGTGAGGAACAGTAAGAATGCCAGTACATGAATAGGGCAGCAGGGTGGCTCACTGGATAGAGAGCCAGGCCTAGAGATGGGAGGTACAGGATTCAAATTTGGCTTCAGATATTTCCTAGCTGTGTGACCCTGGGCAAGTCACTTGATCCCAATTGCCTAGCCCCTAACTCTTTTCTGCCTCAGAACTGATATGTAGTATTGGTTCTAAAACAGAAGGTAATAATGAAAAAAAAAAAGAGTCCATGGGGAGGAGTAAAAATACAGGAAAAGTAGGAAAGAGGCCAGATTATAAAAAGTTTTAAAAACCAGAGGATTTTATATTTGATTCTATATATTATATATCGATCCTCTAGAACAGGAGTCGGCAACCTTTTTGGCCATGAGAGCCACAAACTCCACATTTTTTAAAATGTAATTTCATGAGAGCCATACAGTGCTCACAGTGAGCGCTCCTGTAACAGCACCTGAAAAAATTGACTTTATGGCTCCTGCAGAAAGAGCCAGATATGGCTCCAGAGCCATACCTTGCCGACTCCTGTTCTAGAATTTACAGAATTGGAAGGAAGAGGGGAAACTTGACAATAGTCAGATCTCCAATTTAGGAAGATGACTTTGATAGCTGAGGAGTGGACGATAGACTGGAGTGAGGGGAGAAAAGTATTGGGGAGACCAACCAGGAGGTTATTGCAATAATCCAGGAGTTAAGGGATGAGAGCTTAGACCATGATGGTGGCAGTATCAGAAGAGAGAAGGGAGACATATAAGAGAGATGTTATCAAAGTAGAATCATCAGGACTTAACAACTGATTAGATATGGGGACTGAGAAAGAGTGAAGAGCTGAGGATGACATTTGGGTTTTTAGTTAGAGAACCCTTGGTTCAAATCCTACCTCTGCTGATTAATTAATAACAAGTCACTTAACCTACTTGACCCTCAATTGCTACATCTATAAAAGGAGGTCATTGGACCAGAGGTTTCTTCCATCTCTGAATTTATAACCTATGGTTTTTGGGTTGTTGTTTTTTCTATAACCCTTACCTTCTGTCTTAGAATTGACACAGAGTTCCAGTTCCAAAAGACACAGAGAACACCAGTTCCAAGGCAGAAGAGCGACAAGGGCTAGGCAATTGGGTTCAAGTGATATGTCCTGGGTCACACATCTAGGAAGTGCCTAAGGTCAGATTTGAACCCAGGACTTCCTTTCTTCAGCCTTTCTATTCACTGAGTCACCTAGCTGCTCCTCTATGATCTATCTTTGAGTCATGGCTCTAATACTGGGTCATCTGGGAGCAAATAATTGTATCTTTCTGAGCCTCCATTTCTTTATCTGTAAGTGGGGCATAATAATATTGTACTGCCTTGACCCACAGGGTTGTTATGAAGCAAGCATTTTGTAAATCTTAAAATGCATAAAAATTGGAATTCTTACAGTCATTATGGATCCTTAGTAATCACTTTGGTGAGTACCATCATTCCTTATTAATTGCCAATCATTCAAGGAATATTTATTGACTGTCTACTATGTAGTCGCACCCTCAGATCTCCCCCTTGAAGGTAGCAGTTCCTATATTCTGCCTGAAATGGACTTGTTTTCAATTTGCTTTTGCCTCTGTTTGCTCTTTAGCCTGGAGGTGGTGACTTGCCATTGGAAATCATATCACATTCCTTGGCAGAGTTTGATCACTGGATTTCCCAACTAGTTAATCCTTTGTACCCACCCCTGTCAAACAAAAGAACAGATACTCCAAGGGCTGGGCCAAACCAGTCACACTGATCAATGCAAAAGCAGACTCAAGCCTCAATTTAGACTAACCTTCCACCTGTGTATCTTGGCCCCTGGATTTGTGGGACACCAGCCCTACATGTAGCTTACCACGAAGGTCATTCAAGGGCTGACTGGCATCTCTGCCTGAGCCCTGAGAATATGCCTACTGGAAAGCAAGCTTATGCCTAGCTCCCCTCTTCTTTGGAAGATAATGTCAGTCCATGAGGAGAGTTGTGGAGTGAAGAGTGGAACTCTGTCTTTTGGATTCCCTGGAGAACACTAAGGAACTTAAGATCAAAGGATTATAGGATCTGAAACTGGAAAGAACAATTTCATCCACTTCCCTCCTAGTCCCATTTTATAGTTGAGGAACCTGAAGTCCTGACAGGGGAATGGAATAACCTTAGGGTTTTTAGGGCTCTCAGCCTCCACTGACCCATAAATAAAACTCTTCTGAATTTCTTCACTGCTGTATAATAAGATTACAACCTGAGAATTAGCTAGCTAGCAATCTAGCCTTGACCATCCTTCCACCCTATCCCTCCCAAGACTGCAAGGAAAATAAATTCACTTGGAGAAAATCACACACACACACACACCCCATACACATACACATTCACAAAGTAAGACCCAGAGTCTATAATTTGATTTAATTAAAAAAATCATTTATTAAACACTTATTTTGTAACAGGCACTGTGCTAGGTATTGGAGGAGGAGAGAGAGAGAGACAGAGAGAGATAGAGACAGAGAGAAAGAGGA
>NW_025354476.1:0-1592 GCF_016433145.1 Gracilinanus agilis
GGGAGTGTATGGTCAGGGGAGATGGGGCAGGAGGTGGCGGAGTGGGTGGTAGGGGGAGCTGGGGGCCATGGCTGGCGGGCGATGACCTTTCCAGACCACGTGGGCAGCCCTCTGGGTCCCAGGGGGTAGGGTAGGAGGGCTGAGGGTCACAGGTCTGCGTGCCCAGGCCTGGGCAGGGGCTTTCCCACCACCCCACGAGGAGCCGGGTCGGGTAGGGACTTCACTCACGAGTCTCCGAGGAAGTCGTGGAAACGGATGCGGCCGATTGTGGTGTCCGCCTCGAAGTTGGGGGCCTCGTCTCCGAGCAGCAGACCTCCCGGCATGGCGGCTGAAGCGAGGAGCAGAACGCGGACGGTAGGACGGTAGGACTCGGACTCGGACTCGGAGCCGCAGGCTATGTGGGAGCCCGCTCTCAGGGCTGCAGAAAAAGGGGGACCTGGAGCGGGGCGGGGCCTGGAGCGGGGCGTGACGTAAGGAAGGGGCAAGAGTCGAAAAGGGATGGGGGTGGAGAATGACGCAGGACGGGCCTGTAGAGTGTTGAAAAAGAAGGGGCGTGGCCTGATAAACTGGGCGGGGCCAGGGAAGTATTGGTCTGTAGCTACGGGGGAGAGTCTTGGAACGAGGGAAGGAGAGGCTTAAGTGCTGGGGCTGGGTTGTTTCTCCTGTTCCTAGCTGAGGAGTTTGCTTTGCAGCCTCCCTTTCAAACCCCACCCCACTTCCTTGGGACCTGTTTTGCAGAAAACTGACTATTCGATGGATTTCCCAGTTTCCCCGGAGCAACTTTTCTTGTTTTTCTCTTATTTTGTAAAATCTTGATCTGGATTTGTGGCTTCTGTAACACCAGAGTGCGTGAGATTTCAGTCCATCCAAGAAGCTAAGTTGTCAGCCGCTGCTGGAGATCCAAAGTTCTTTCTAGTCATCTGGCAGCGTTGTTAACCCAGGCCATTGTGTTTCAATGATAGATTTCTAATTATTTTGAAAAGGACTGCGGAAGAACTCTGTAGAAGTGGAAAGAATTAGAACCCATCTCCTGGAGCTCCCCCTAGGAAACTTTTGAAAGTGCTGTTTCTGGCATCTGAAAGTGATGTTTCTCCCTCTAAATCTCCTTTGTAACTCTTGTGGCAGTCACAAAACACTCCCTTGTGTTATCATTACTTATATGCTTTTTTTGGTATTTGATTAAAAAGTGCTGAGTTTGGAAACAGAAGGAATAGACTGAAGTGGTGTTCTTCAATAAAGCGAGTCTGGATACCCAGAAGTTCAGATTAATGGAACCAATATTTATTTATAATTGTATTTACTGCTCAGGACAGTTTCCTAGTGAAAGCTGCATGGGACTGAAATTACAATGCAGTTTTTATAGGGTGCTAGATACAAAGCAGTGTTCGTTAAGGAGACATAACCTTGATGAAGCCAGCAAGCCTTATCGTCTGGGCGCTATTTTGGTTAGCTGGGGGACTTTCCATAGTATCTCTTAGCCTGGCTGCTTGAGTAAGGGAGTTACTTTCTCATGAATCCTGGCTGTGTTGTTTTGGTTCTGAGCTCACTGACCTTCACAGGAAAGCTCATTTCTGATTTCTACTTTCCTCAGG
>NW_025354477.1:0-1333 GCF_016433145.1 Gracilinanus agilis
TATTTTTAATATAATAATATAATTTATAACATAATAATATAATGAAAAAGTATATTATTTAATACTGAAAAGGAAGCTTGTGACACTTTCATCATGAGAAAATAGACCAGATACCATTCTTCCTTGCATGATTTATGTGTTGTTATACAGAAGGCAGACTCCTAGACTACTTGGTCATTTTTTTCACAAAAATATTTTGGGCACCTACTATGTTTGGGCACTGACTTAGGTCCCGTGTGTATATGTGGAACAAAGATGATCAGATTATGATCCCTGCACTCATGGAATTTGTAATCTAGTGGGAAATATGAGACTGAAGCACCAGTAAATGCTGTGAAGAATGTCATAAGTACACAAGAAAGGGAAAAATACAGTTTTATAAAATTTCAGAAGTTGGAAATTGTTTCTGAATAGAGGGAATCATGGAAATCCATGGAAGAAAAGGCTGATGAGCTAGGTCGTGAATCACTGACTCAGAATCCCAGGGTTATAAGGTGACATGTGGTTTAACTGCCTGAAATCACAGAAGATGAGTTGGAAAGACTACAGGGACAATCTTGTCAAATACTTATCACAGTAAGATTGGGCAATTATTTTTCTGGCATCTTAAAAAAAGGGGCTATTTTGCCTTCCCTTGAAGATTAATAGTAAGGAGGCCACCTCCCAATGTATCTCATTCTGCTATTGAATTAGGTTCTAATTGCTAAGAAGTTTTCACCTAAATTAAGCCTAATTTTACCTCCTTGGGACTCTTTACCTATTGCTTCTTTTTCTGCATTGTGGAACCAAATGGAATAAATCTCATCCCTCAGCCCTTAAAAGAGTAGAAGCTAACTATTGTGTCCTTCCCAAGTCCTTTCCTTTTCCAGGTTATGTAGCCTGAGTTTCTTCACATGGTATGAGATCAATTACCATCTTGATTACTGTCCTCTATGCAGTCTCCTACCTAGCAATGGACTTTCTAAAATGGAGCATCTAGAAAGGAACGTAACACTCCATATGTAATGTGAGAAGAGTGGAATACACCAGGACTATCTCCTCTCTCATTCTGACCACTATTCCTCTCTAGGCAGTCAAAGAGCACATTTGCCTTTTTTTTTTTTTGGCTTCTAGATCATTCTGATGACAGATATGAAACTTCTAATTCACTAAAACTCTGAAATATTTTCCAAGAAAATATCTGTCTAGCCTTGTCTTTCTATTATTGTATTAGAGAAATTAGTTTTTTGAACCCAAATGTGTTCCTCTTCCTACACAAAACACAATAGAAGGAATAATAGAGGATTAAAACTGGAGAAGTCACCAGTTTAACACACAAGAATAGCAATGAAGA
>NW_025354478.1:0-4301 GCF_016433145.1 Gracilinanus agilis
CACCTACATGGTTTTTGTTTACATCTCTGCTTTGCACTTATCACATATTCGCATTACTGTTATTTGTATTCAAGCCTTATTTTTCTATCTTCCCCCTCAAAAAGACCCTAAATTATGAGCTGCTGAGCCTTATTTAAGGTTTATAACCCTAAAAACTATCATAGAGTTTTGCAGTATTTTCTGAATGAATCCATAAATGAATGGATGAATGATCTCCAGCTGATTCATTATAATGGCCAAGTATATCCAACAAGCACTTAAGCACCTACTATATGCAAGGTGCTGTATTAGCTGTCCATGACACATAAAGGGAAAACCAGTGTCTGCCCTTGAGGAGCTTCCATTCCACTAGGGGATGGAAACCACATGAACAGATGAATGAGTACAAGATAATTGTATTTATGACATTTAGGCAGTACCTAGTGATTACTCCTAACTTGCAATGTGGGTCCCCCAAAGAATGACCACCCTGGGTTTAAAGTACTTTGTGGATCTGCATCCCATAAAACCAGAACTTATGAGACCCTGTATTCAGAAGACATAATTAGTTAAACAAAAAGGCCCCCCCCCTTTTTTGAACCTTTATCTTCTGCTAAGGGGCAGACAATCAGAGTTACGTGACTTTCCCAGAGTCACACAGCTAGGAAGTGTCTGAGGTCAGATTGCAATCCAGATCTTCCTGACTCCAGGCTTGGTGTTCTATCCACTGTGCAATGTGGCTGCCCCCTAATATAAAGACTTTTATTGAAAATTCATAGTAAGAAAAGTAAACACAAAGCATTTCCCAGAAATCAGGTGCCCTCCCACCCAAAAAAGTACTCATCAATGAGAAGAATGGATACACATGAAGAATCCACATGGAAGGTCACATATGCAGAGAACACATGGATCTAAGATATGCATGTAGGAAACATGTGTGACAAAGGCATGTGCATGGGAGGCAATTCATGTTTCTGCTACTGCAAGGTCAGTGATGTTGGAAGTAAGTGAGGGAACTAGGTTCAAATGTACCTAGGATATTTCCTTTGTGACCCTGGGCAAGTCAATTCACTTCTCTGGGCTTCCTATATGTGACATTTAAATCCTTTTACAATATTTGGCTCTAAGTTATCTTTCCAGACTGATCACTCTCCATCCTGGAGGATGGGCATTCCAGCCAAATAGATATTTTAATGTTGTTGCTCAGTTGTTTCAGTCCTGACCCCATTTGGGGTTTTCTTGGCAAAGATACCGGAGTACGTTGCCATTTCCATCTCCACCTCATTTTATAGATGAAGAAACTGAGGCCAACAGGGTAAAGGGACTTTCCCAGGGTCATACAGCTAAGTAAGTGTCTGAGGTCAGATTTGAACTCAGGAAATTGAATCTTCCTGACTCCAGGCTTGGCACTCTATCCACCTAGATGCCCTAGTTGTTCTAATAGTTGTTCCTAATACTTGACATTCCATCTCCTCTCTCCCTTGTGCCTAGAATGCTTTCTCTGGGCACAAAGCCCTTCAGGCTCAGCTCAAGGACCACTTTCTACAAGAGACTTTTCTTTATTCCCCCAGTGAGTGCCCCCTCTTCCATTGCTGGGCATTTTTTTCAAGTATTTCTCTTATTTTCTTATCAGGAAAGAAAGATTGCTTCTCATCCTCCGCCATGTTTGCTGCCTCTTTTGGGGGGAGGGGAGGTAATAATGAGGGTGTTCTGACAGCTGTGCTGGCTGAATCTGGCCCCTTGGAGGGATCATTAAGCTGAGATACTCTTCCAGTAGAATGTAAGCTCTCTTCGGGTGGGAACCGTCTGAGGATCTAGTACAATGTCTGGCCCATAGTATGTGCTTATTAATTTACTGATTGAGTGACTGATCAGTCATTGCTCTGCTGGACAAGCATTTATAATAGAAAGTCAGAAGGCGGGGGGGTGGGCAGCTAGGTGGCACAGTGGATAGAGTATTAGGCTCCAAGTTCAAATCTGGCCTCAGACACTTCTAAGCTGTGTGACCCTGGGTAAGTGACATAACCTAATTTGCCTTTGTTTCCTCATCTGTAAAATGAGCCGGAGAAGGAAATGGTGAACCACTCCAGTATCTTGGCCAAGAAAACTCCAAATGGGGTCATAGAGAATTAGATACAATGGAAAAGACTGAAGAACAACAACAGGAAAGCAGGATAGACTCACACCTAGCAAGTGAACCACACGGCATCATATACTGATATAATAAAGCGGTAAATTGTGCAGTACAGACAATTAGAGAACAGGCGGGAGATAATCAGGTGCTAATTTTGTAGTATGGATGCCGCGGAGACAACAAGCACAAACAGAGTCAGAGCAGGGAGAGGCCACCATGGAGCAGAATACCGAAGAAGAGATTGATCCCCAAGGAGCCGGGGCAGGTAGGAGAGAGGAGGGAGTTCTTGGAATACATTCTAGGATAGAATTCCCAGCAGAAGCTTCTTCTTCCCTCCATGGGCCCCGCCCAGACTGGAGGAAATGCCCCTCTATCTTAATGATCCCTCCAAGGGGCCAGATTCAGCCAGCACAGCTGTCAGAACACCCTCATTAATACTCCCCAAGAGAGGCAGCAAACATGGCGGAGGGTGAGAAGCAACCTTTCTTTTCTGGCTCTGGCTGAAAACAGCCCCAGTGGGAGGAGAGGAGATTTCCTACACCCATCCCCACCTCTATCCCTGGGACTATTTCTCTCTCTCCATGGAGCTCCTGAAGCTCCGTAGAATCAGAAAACCAGAAAAGGATAAAGCTCTTGAAGCAAAACAACCATCCTCATTCCATCAGTGCAGGTAAGATCACTAGCCTGGGACAGTAGAAAGAGAGTTCAACATTTGGAGTCAGAGGGCTGAGGTTCAAGGTCTGACCCTTCCTACTTGTGGGACATTGGACAAGTCAATTTAAATTCATCTCTCTGAACCTCAGTTTCCTTATCTGTAAAGTAAATCTGACTAGATTAGGGATAACGTCAGCTAGGTGGAGCAGTGAGTGAACAGATGGCTGGACTTGGAGTCAAGAAGACTCAAATTCAAATCTAGCCTCAGACACTAGCTAGGTGACCTTGGACAAGTCACTAAACCCTGTTTGCCTCAGTTTCCACTTTTGTAAAATGGGGATAATAATAGCACCACCCCCAGGTTGTTATGAGGATCAAATAAGATAATAAAGTAAAATATTTGGCACATTGCCAGGCATGTGGTAAGTGCTGTATAAATATGCTGGTAGTGGTAGTAGTAGTAATAGTAATAGTAATAATAATAATAATAATAAAGAGTGACTCTGGGATCCAAGGTCAAATTCTATCCAATTACTAGCCAGATGCCCTAAGTCAAATTGCTTAATGACCCCTGGGCCTCAGTTTCTTCATCTGCCAGATGAGGAGGTTGCTCCATATGTTACCTGAGGTCTCTTTTAGCATTAGTTCTATGATCCTATAACCCTAATTGAATGTGTCTTTGGGGAAGGCATGTCAGCTCCCTGAAGTTCCATTTCCTCATCTGTAAAATGAAGGGATTGGAACAAGATGGCCTCCAAAATAGAAATCTTATTTTAAACCTAAGATCTCTTGACCGATAAGATTCCCCCCACCCCACGCACACACACTCCCATATATGCCCTTGCCTAGATATAGAACCAGAGGATGATTGTCTCAGCAAAAAATTTTCCCAGCTCCCTGAGGGCAGAGATACTCCTTTAGCTCCCCACAGAGTCCAGCACATATTAGGTAAAGACAAGAAATACTTGTTGACTGTTAGTTTAATCCATATTCTCCCCTCCCCACCCAAAACAATGAGAGATGGATGGGATTAGGGGGCACAGAAGCTGGTCTGTGAGGCAAGGTTTGGGAGGGTTTTTGAGTGATGTTAAATGATCCATCTAGAATATCTAATTAGCACTAACTAATTCACTGTCTGTCAACAAGTCAGATAGGTCAGGAAGGGGAGAGAAAGAGAAGAGAAGAGAAAAAGGCAAAGAGGAGGCGGCAGAGACAGACTGCAGACAGAGATGAGGGAGCTATGTGTGTGTTAACGTATGTGTTTATTGAGACAGAGACAGACAGACAGACAGACTGGAAGGAGACTGTGTGTATGAGAGAGACAGAGAGGGAGAGATAGAGACAGAGGAGAAGAAAGTAAGAGGGAGAAAGAATCTTAGAGATTCATAGGAATAGGGACTGCAAGAGATCTACAAAGAGACAAACAAAATTATAGAAATCCAGAAACAGTGAGAGAGGAAGGGAGGGAGGGAGGGAGGGAGGGAGGAGGGAGAGAGAGAGAGAGAGAGAGAGAGAGAGAGAGAGAGAGAGAGAG
>NW_025354479.1:0-5688 GCF_016433145.1 Gracilinanus agilis
TTTTTTTTTCTATAGTTAAATATTGTGATTATATATTTAACTTTCCCTTTCTAGATTCCAACTGTAGGATTTGCCAGTTCTAAGCTCACAGAGTTGATGCTTCCAATCTTTTAACAGGGTGTCAAAATATAATGATTTGTTCAGACCAACATAGAATGCATGAAAAGATTTTCTTTCTTTTGCTGCTGTATCACTGTAAATGAATTTAAATCAGCTTTATTTTCAACAGTTGTGTCATATATAAATCCAAAAAGGCATGATAACAAATTCTGTGAAATATCCTGATGAAATGTTTTATTCTATCCATCACCTCTGATATTCCTGATAGACTTGTCTAAGAAAACAACATTAGTTTAGTTTGAAACTTGTTCTAAATGAACCCATACTGGCTCCCAGTGATCCTTATTTATTTTTCAAGTATTAATCTGTTTAATTAATTCTTTTAGAATTTCATCAGAAATTAAGAGCAAGGTTTGTTTTTTTTTTTAATTTTTGAATATTGGGATACTTGTTTACCTGCATGCTTTTAGCATCCTTTCCATAATCTGGACTAGATTTCTCTGGACTAGAGGAATCAACTAAAGCTTAATAAATGTTTGGTAATCAGTTAGCTGCTCCATTTTAAGCGTCAGTTTTAATTTATTCATTCTTATTCTATTTTTTCCTAGTTTGTAGAGCATTTTTAATAAGAGAATATGTAAACAATATAAGAATTGAATAGTTCCTTATTTTTCTAATTTGATAACATTGTGTCATCTTGTTTAAACAGTGGTTTTATTGCATATCTAATAAGAATAGAAGTTAAATTAAAATTTTAAAAAGAGTATTGATCTTCCTTAGTTGCTTTAGGTTTCATATTTCTTGGATTAAAAGTATTTTATATTTTGAGTTCCCTGCCTGTCCTAAATTCTATAAAAACCTTGCAAAAACTGTACATTGTTATGTTAATATAAGTGATTTAAATTCTTATCTAAGTTTTGCCAAAAGCTAGATATTGACTTTGGACATGTCCCTTCCTTGAAATTCAGTTTGCTTGCTAGATTAACTCTAATTATTATATTCATGTTCAAATATTTTCAAATTTATTTGTAGTTTTAATATTCTAAAGATCTTTTGATGATATTTAATGTCTTTTCTTTCTTCAATTTAATTAATTATTATTGATATAAATGAAGAATTTTGGATTTTCAGAATGGATTTTGAAACCATTAGCATCAAAATTTCTGACAAATACTAAATGGTACCATTTTAATTTTATTTTTGTTACTATTAGAATGAGGATTATGACTATTCTTAAAGGATGGAGCTTTTTAAAATATCTCCAAATTTGCCTCTTATCACAACACAAAATATATTATTTACATGCTATGCCAGATTGTTAATTCAGGCTCTGCAGGAGGCTATTACTGTTTCCCTTGTGAAGAATGATATAGTGATACAACACCTTTGGGGAGGGGGCAGGAAATGGGAAACTAGAAGATGTATTGAAAACAATTCAGCAGCTATTTTTTATCTTTCTTTTGTAGAACTAATGAATGAATTATTGATAGTGATGAGTACATTGGAAGATGCCCAGATATATTTCTTGGCATAAGTGTATTTCAAATACAGTATGACAACTCTAACTTAACATGGGGAATTACTACAATAAAAATGAATTCTTTAAAAATCACCACTCTTTTTTCCCCTTTGTAAGATGTAGCCATGTTAAAAAGCTTATATTTTGGAATAGAGAATTGATGGAACTAACTGAATAACTTCAAAGAAATGAAAGCAGAATGTCTGAAATACTTAAATATTTGGTTAACTATCTATGTAACTACTTTAATTATTTACTTGCATGTATAAACAAAGTCAGAGGAAAATTGATATATCCAAACATGAGAATTTTTGGCCTTGATCCTGATCATCATCTTGAGAATAGATCAAATAATCTATTTAAGATATATCCAAGGTTCTTTAAGAAGGAATGTATTGGTGGTTTAATCTAAAATTTTCTTTGATTATAAAATAAGAATTTGAAAGTATTAACTGGGGAACCAGTGAAATAATAAAGGCATTTTTTTTTTTGCATCTGGCGTGAATTTCATACTCATACACATCTGGTTTCTTGTTGTTATAGGTTCCCAGGACAGTTTTGATTTCTGTGAAAACTATATTGTTTCCTAATCAGAATGAGCATTTGTAAAATTCTCTGTGCTCTCTATTTCTCACCTCCCTTCTCCTTGGGCATGGGTAATTTTCTGTGCCAAAATCAGTTTTTAAAAGAAAAAAGAAAGAAAGAAAACAGACCTCAAATGGCTCTTTAGAAATATAAAAGCAATCTAGAAACAATACTGTGTTTTGGCACAAGTACTCCAAAGACTGAGTTAAAACAAAAACAAAAACAAACAAAAACCTAAGTCTCTCAGATTCTCTTTACACAAAATGTTTATGTGGAAATTTTACAATCCTTGGCATGAACTTTAATTGATAATTAACTTATGAAATGGAGCAAGCACACCTTTTTTTTTTTAATTAGCCAGAAAAGATCATGATAGAAATGAGAAGCAAATCAGCAGCCTCTTTTTTTTAAAGGTCCAAGGGTATTGAGGCAAACAACAGAGACAAATGGTAAAGTAGATGTAGAGGTAGATGGTTTGGAGACCGGAGATATGTGGTAAAGGAATGCTGGTGAAAGGAAGAGAATGGGATGGTGGTGAATCACTTAACTGCAAATTGGAGTTGTGAACTTGGATACTCCCGAGATAGAAGAGTGGTTGAGGGTCAGAGATTCTAGGTTTCATTTTAATATGTTTTTTTTTGGGGGGGACAGACTAATACATATCTATGTCTTATTGTGTATGTTGAAATTTGTCTGAGATTTCCATATCATTGGAGCTTAGAAAGCTAAATGACTTCTTATTCAGGGTGCAATTTTTTTACTAAAGATATACCATCTGTAAATGATGTTTATTTAATCTTTGGGATGGGTTTTTTCATGTCTTCTACATTCCTTTTTCTAATCTACTTCCATTATTGCCATCTTTATGCTGGCTACTTATAACCTTACTGATGATAATGACTAGAAGGGTGGTCAAGGTCACTAGACCAAGATGCAATGTTAAAACATACATTATTTTGGAATATATCCCAAGCCAGCATCAAAAGCACCTCATTAGTTGGTTATTTTTGCTTTTCCTACATTGATTCACTAACTGCCTATCAAAATTTGCCTTTGGAGCTGCCAAAGGAAATCTGGCAAGATATTAATCAGGTAACTCATTGTTTTCAAATCATTTGTAAAACTACTAAGGATTATAGGGCACAAAAATAAATTTAGGTATTTTTGAAATTGTGATTTTTTTCAATGGTACAGAAGAAAAAATATTTAGAAATTTTCCGGCTAACTTGAACCAAATGCATGCAATTCAGAGTAGAAATCTGGCAATTTTCCACTCATTTGGGACTTTTAATTCAGCCAGCTAAGAAAATTGTGAGCAATAAATAGTGAAGATAAACAACATAAACTTTTTTTTAAAGAAAGTATTCATTGCTTGACTGTAAAGATAGCCTAATCTGTTCACCTATGGTAGGTATCCTATTGGACTATGGAATTCAGTCTCTGTCTTAGAATCCTTGCCTGTTTTTTTCAGTGTTAATTCACATGAAAGATACTTTTGTTTTGAATTATTTTTGATTGGCTATTTCCATGGGAAATATACATTGGGTAATTGTCAATTTTCCTCGGGACATGGTGAGATGTAGCTCTAGTCTTAGAGATACCCTAATTAAATGAGGGTGTTTTTGTTGCCATACTAAAAAAAAATCTGTGATAATTGTGGAACATCTAAAGAACAGGATTGGGCATGAATTAAAAAAACCTTGCTCTATACCTGTTAAATAGTCATATCTTTTCTTCCCTCAATATAAGAAAACCAAAAGTTATGTGCTTGTCTGGGTCAAGAGACAGAGGGAAAATATGCAGACACATGCATATGCATATTTTTCATGTTAATCCATTTGTCCATCATGATCTTACAAAATGAGAGAATTCTGGGTTGGTAGCAACAAGCTGCCTTACATGTGGTAGGCATTAATACATTTTTTTAATTGGTTAAAGGGATGATAAGCAGATTGAGCTCACTAGTTTGTGCCATCTCTCTCTCTCTCTCTCTTTTTTTTTTTTTAAACAATTTTAACAATTCCATTGTAGTCAGCTCCAGTTCTTCCCAGTTGACATCCTATTAGGCTATATCCAATTAGATGTTTTCAGAAGTCAGATTTGTTTGAAGTAAGGCAATTTTCCTGTTATTCCAATTGTAAAATTACACACAGTAATGTTTTATGTGATCAAAACAAAGTTTTATTTCCCTATATACAGTGTGAGATAGTATTAAATCTATGGCTTATTTTTGGGTAAATAGGTCACTAGAAAAATACCAAATAAAATAACATCTCCAAATACCAGGTTTTCATTCTCAAGTTATTCCTCTACTTTTAAAAGTTTCTCTAAATTGTTATGGAAGGGTCTAGGATTAAATTCTAGTTTACCTTTCTCTATCTCTTGTACAAGAGCTCTTCTGGAATTTTTTTTCTTCCTGACTTCCACACTAGGCAGGCTGGTTTATAAGTTGTTTTTATTTTAATTTATCTTAAGTCACTCAGTGTATCCTAAGGAAGAAAAATCTTAAAGCTGTTAACTAGGAAAAAAAAAACACAGAACTATTAAATAGTCAGAAAAACCACTCTTTAATTAAGGAAAGGGGTTACAGTGCTGAGTTAGGCCTCCAAGCAGAGCTGCTTGCCACATGCCTACTCAGTGCAGATTCTGAGGATTGAACTCTGGTTGCTCTGGTCACTGACCCCTGAGAGCGCCAACCAAGTTAGATTGACAACTCCCAGGAGCCATTAAAGTGGCAGAGTTTAAATCCCTTTCTAGGGGAATGTAGAGACTGAGGATGAGTGGGATAGTTGATTGGCTTTACAATGGTAACAAAGGAAAATGAGGAGTTCCAGACAGGAATAACTGTGAGGGGCAGATGTTACAGTTACAATGATACAATGGACACAAAAGGGAAAGATCCAGCCAAAGGCAGGGGCACCTAGTTAAAGGACTTTGGCCTAAGGGGAGAAACCTTTGGTACTAAGAGATAGTAAACACCAGATAGAATTAGCCATCTCCACTCCACTTAAACTACTTTAAGGTCAGTTGTTAGTCCAGTGAAGTTGGACTATCCCTCTGGGAGGAACTCTTTTGTGACAAGGTCAAACCTGGGGCTTTCACCTTTCAGGTAAGTAAACTGGGGGTCATTAAATCTTTCTCTGCTACAAGTTTGGGGGCTTCTAGATTTCATGTCAACAAAGCTTATCTTTTACATTTGTTTCTGATGCCTTTTTTTTTTTTTTACCCTAAACCCTTACCTTCCTTCCTAAAATCAATACTGTGTTTTGGTTCTAAGGCAGAAGAGTGGTAAGGGTAGGCAATGGGGGTCAAGTGACTTGACCAAGATCACACACCTAGCAAGTGTCTGAGGTCATTTTTAACCCAGGACCTCCCATCTCTGGGCCTGGCTCTCAATCCACAGAGCCACCCAGCAGCCCCCTGATGCTTTTTTTATAGTTATTTTTACAGCAGTGAAAGAGGGCACAATTTGTAATACACATATTTGAAAGATCTGCAATGAAGTCTTTGGTGGAGCCTATTAT
>NW_025354480.1:0-2592 GCF_016433145.1 Gracilinanus agilis
TATATGTAATATATGTATATAAATAGTATAGTATCTGTGTTTGTTTATATACATACGCATATATATCTTGATTATGAAATCTTTATTGGAGAAAGTTGCTGCAAGCATTTTCTTGCCCATTTACCTGTTTGTTGTCTAATTTTAACTGCATCGTTTTTGTTTGTGAAAACAAACAATAACGTTTATGGGTTCAAAATTGTTCATTTTATTTTTGTGATCCTTTGTATGCCTTGTTTGGTTGTGAACAATTCTCCTTTCCTTACACTGGAAAGAGCATTTCTTTCTTGTTTCTCTAATTTGCTTATGATGTTATCATTTATCTTTAGGTCATGCATCTGTTTGGATTTTAACTTGGTATTGGTCTGAGATGTTGTTCTATAACTAATTTATGAGAGACTACTGACCATTTTTTCTAGTAATTTTGTGGAATAGTTCATGCCTGTTCCTGAATGACGCTATTCTTGAAGGGAACCTTCAAACCTGCGTTTGGCTCTACAGCATCAAATGCTTTGCTACTAACAAAGAAGGCTCTTGTCATCTTTCCATCTTTCTGCCATTTATGTAACTGTGAAGATATAGTGTACTGTTACACATCATCTGAGTCTGTCTGTTTCCTTCTCTTACCTTCATCAAGGGTATCCTAGAGTCTAGGACCTAGACACATCTGGTGAGCAGTCTTAGGAAGATTTTTGTGGAGAGACTCAAGTAGATGTATGGATCAGCACTTGCTAGGGTGATTTCCAATCAACTTTATTTAGTAATCACCGATTACCCATATCTGTACTTAAATATTTATGAAAGATATAGCTATAGCAACACCTTATATGGATTCTTTCCCTAATTATTTGGTATCTAGGTGGTAGGTTGTTTAGTGGATGGAATAATAAACATGGAGTCAGGAAGACAAAGATAAAAACCGTCCTTAAAAATCTATCCTTCATCTTCATTTTTGGGAAATTTTCCTTTTTTTTATTTTTATTGTTGGTAATTTTCTTCTTTCTTTTTAAAAATCAGATTAACTTATTATATGCTTTAGTTTTTTTAACAGTTCTAAAGTTTCTTTGTTCATTCTTTTAAAAAATTTTTATATTTAAACACATTTTTACATTTAAATTACATTTGATTTTGTCAATTTTTCTTTTCAAAATTTAGATATTGGAATTTAATTATAGTTTATAAAACTGTGTTTTTCTTCTAGCCAACACCCCCCCCCCCAATTTGCACAGCCAGTTCAATGATCTATCTTTTTGTTTGATGATGAAATTTTTGTCTAAGAACTCCTTTGGCCAAATCCTCCAGATTTGGTGGGTTGTCTCATATTTGTTATTATCTTTGATGGATATGGCTATTCTTTTTATAACTAGTTCTTTCACAATGAGTTCTTTAGGATTAAATTACTTAATCAATAGTTAAATTTTAATCCTTTCTTCAATGACCTTTTATTCAATATAGTTTTTAATTTACTGTGTTCAGTAAAGGATGTATTTAATATTTTGACTTTTTCTGTACTTATTGATGAGGTTTTTGGGCCTGAATCATGTATCTAGTCATTTTTTGTAGCAGCACCATATAATTCTGAGAAGTATGTATGTATACATGCATAGATCTGTAGATCAATTTACTTATACATATAGAGATCTTCTTAGAGATATAGGTACACATAGATACATGTGCCCATATATAATAAACATTTATATACTGTATAGATCTATATATAAAACACATATAAATTTAGACAGTATATATAGATATAGTTATAATTATGTTATTTAGTATATATGTGTGTATAATATTTATACTATATAGTATTTTTCTAGTATACAATTCTGTAAACTGTATAGATATGTTAATATATTTATAGACTTTATGTATATGTGTGTATACACCTATATCTATGTCTATAGACAGAGCATTGGGCTGGGAGTCAGGAATACCTGAATTCAAATCCAGCTTCAGACACCAGCTGTGTGACCCTGGGCAAGTCACTTAATCTCTGTTTGCCTTAATCCACTGAAGAAAGTAATGACAAACCACTCCAGTATCTTTGCCTAGACAACCCCGTGGAGTCTCAAAGAGTTGAAATGACTGAACAACAACAATGATATCTATATATACTAGACTATGTTACATCTCTATTTGGAATGGTATAACAAATGTATATATCCATATATTAATATCAACATACTATATTATATACTATACAGTTATATTAACATATCAACACAATATAGTATTTATCAACATATCTATATATACTATATAGATATCAATACTATACTATAGTACTATATTTTATCAATAGTTTAATATATATATCAATGCACCTCTATATATTATCCATATATACCATGTAAACATATTGAAAGATTATATGCTGTAGTATTTTTATGCATACAATATATCATATTGAATACATGTATATTATATTGATAGAAATATAGTATATATAGTGCATTTACTACATAGTATATAGAGTATATTGTTATATCGTTATATACTGTTGATATCAATACTATAGAAATGTAGTATATCAAGACATCTAGATAGACTAGACTGTATATAATATATATATTATAGTATATATACATACTA
>NW_025354481.1:0-7490 GCF_016433145.1 Gracilinanus agilis
TGTCCCATCTATGACAGATTTTTTAGTGAGGAAAATTTTTTAAAATGGAGATGTCCTTTGCAAAGGCAGGAATTATAAAAATATAAGACATTATCATTTTCAAAGCAATATTTTTCTCTAAAGGCAAGCTTGTTATTAGTGTAATAAAAATAAAAAATCAGCAGTTTCCAAAAGTTTGAAATATTATTTGAAATTACTTTATAAAGCAAGGAAAATGAGAAAAGTATTTATTTTATAATTCATGAATCCACAGTAGTAGATAAAATTCATAACAGCTATCTCGCATGGACAACATGCAACTCATCAACACATACTAATGGATGTCTGATAACTGCTAAAAAACTGTCAAGGGTGAGATATATTTTCAAAAGAAAAAGGTTAAGATTCAGAGCCAGAGAATAAGTGTGTGAACTTGTTGACACATACATTCCTCTTAGCTTCACCCTGAGTTTTAGCTTTAAAATCAAAGCTTGTAATGCACTACTGAAGTATAGATCTCGACAGGTTTGCCAATATCCTCAGTTGTTTTGCTTTCTTCTGGATAAACAAAAAACGCTGATTATAATTATTGATCTATATGCCACTGCCCCTCCCTGGAGAACACAATGGAGCCATTTAGTATATTCTAGTGAATTATTATTGGAGAGCATTGATTATTTTCAAGTTTGAAATTTGTGATTCATTTTAGCATCACATATTAGTGCTATGTGAGCCATTCATGTGGAGCTACAATAAATCTTTCTCAGTAGAGGCCTCTGTAATTCTAATATTTTTATGAAAGGAAATCTGGTTAAAATGAACATTATCAGACATACACTCTGAACCAAGGCTGCTAAAATTTAAGAATGAATGAGGGGACTTTCTTGTTAAACAAGTCAACTCTAGGTTTCTTGCTTTTCCCTTATTCTTAACCTTGTTTGCCTCAGATCCTTATCTGTAAAATGAGCAGGAGAAGGAAATGGTAAACCATTCTAGTACCTGAGCCAAGAAAACCTCAAAATGGGGCTAGGATTCAGGCACAACAGAAATGACACAAAAGCAAACGACAACATATTTAAGTAAGTTAGTGTTCAAATGAATGTGAATGTGAATTATATGAATTTCTGACAGGTATTTTTAGGCCAAGGATAACTCCTACCCCTAGCAACTTCCTGGCATGTCCAGCTGCTTGTCATGAAGTAGTTAAATATTCTAATAAAGAAAAATGGAGAGTAGGAATTATCTTTGTTTATCTCCGACAGACAAGCGACTAGAACACCATGTTATTTATAAAGTATGTTCTGTAATGACCTAATGAAAGTTCATCAGATTTCAATAGAATGTAGACATTTTGAATATAAAGGACTGTGCTTTTTTTGTGTTCTGAGAGACTAACATAGTGAATAGTACATAACAGATGAGTAAGAAATGATTATTGAATGAAAGAGTTCTTCATGATCTAACCACTTTTACTTGACTTCAAGACTTTCCAAGAAGTTTTCTGATGAAAAACTTGGTTTCCTATAAGAATATCAATGGGGATAGTGGGATTGAATATTGTCATTTCAAAAGTATATCTCTCATTGAACTGTCATCATGTAGTGTAATAAACATGGAACTAGGAGTCAGAAAACTTTTTTTGTTGTCTCAGGACCACCTTTTATTAAGAGTCATGGTACCTCAGTTAATTTACTTAAACACTGAGCATGAGCATCTCTGAATTTCCTTCAGTGTTACGTGTGTGTGTGTGTGTGTGTGTGTGTGTGTGTGTGTGTGTCTGTTCAATTGTGCTTTACTTCTGTTCCTGCAGTCTACCTGACCCCTAATCCTGCTCTGATCAGTTGTTCTATGAATGAGAAAGTCACTTGCCAATATGGCCCTAAAGATTCCTCTTGGGATTCAGGCCATCCTGCAATGGCCTTTTGGTTGTTTCTTTCATTCCTTTCCTACAGGCTTGCTATGTCTTTGGGGTCCTTGGGAACTCTCAATTTGGCTTTGGACTCATCATATCTATTCTGCTAAGTCCCCTTGCACCATATTTATTAACTGGCTTCTTAAACTGGTGCTTGAATCAGTGCATTCTGGTTTCTTCATATATTGTTCTGAACCTGCAGTTGGCCTTACTCTTAAAAATCACCTGCGTAACTTTATAGTGAGAATTGGCTTCCTTTAGAGGATTAATTCCTTAAGATTCTTTGATGTGTTGGACCCCTCTGAAAATCTCTTGGATTTGGCTAATGAACCTCTTATCAGAATAATTTCTTTAATGAACAAAATAAAATGCATAATATTTATATTGAAAAATAGTTACCAAAATATTTTTAAGTACTTCAAATTAGGAACCTCTGATTAGAGTATATTCATATAACATGATAATATTTTCCATCTTTTCCTGATTCAAATATCAAGCCACCCTTTTATCTGCTTAATGAACTCCTATTTTTATATTATAATTTAATTCCAGCTAGAATTTAAACCCCAAGAGGGTAGAAAATATTTCTGTTTTGACTGCAAATTTAAGTGTTTAGTAGACTATGCTGTATATAGCCATTGCTTAATAAATACAAAAAATGAATTGAATTTCTTAAATTCCTTTCTGTGGAGCTCATCTGCAAGGTTTCAATCATTTTTAGAACAAGGGTAGCTACCAAATCAGAAGATTTAAGGAGCCCCTCCTCAATGGATGGTCAAGACCTTCCTGATATTTTCCTCATATATTAGATATATGATAGATCAGTTAGGATTGTAAAGGACTTTAGAAATCATCTTGTCCAATACAATCTTGTCACTTTAATGTGAGGAAAATGAAGTGCAGATAAAGTCAAAGGGGTAAAGAGAAGAGATACAAGTTGTGCCCAAGGTTTTTGACTCCAAATCCAATATCGTCTCTATTATAATACACTATATTTTGATATCTCAGGTTAAGCCAGGGAACTTATCTGAAAAAATGTGAAGAAAATGATGCTATAGAAGGTTTGAGGAGGGAAAAAATCCTTTGTAATCACTCTCATTATGTTAAGAGGAAAAGTGGATTGATTAAGGAGATGTGAAAGGAAAGCATTTTGTAAACTATAAAGCACTATATAAATATGAACCATTGTTATTTCTTTGTTTTTTTAAAAAATATTTTCCTTCACCTCTTCCCCTCCCATGATATTGGATTTGCTTCATCTCTGGACCACTTCAGTCTTCTAAATGGCAAATGGTACAAATAGGAATTTTAAATTTTAAATTACTTATGCAGTTCTCAAAAGGTTTAATGGTCAGAAACCATTCTGGAATAACATTTTGGCATTTGTCCTTTGTCCAATTTTCTGTAACAAACTGAATGCTTTTGTGGACATCATGGTAACACAATATGGAAACATTTTATCTTGGATATGGTTCTTTGCACTCAGTGACTGATTTCATCCATTCTGTCACTTGGCTTCATAATGATCTCATTAGCTTTCAGTACTCTTGGTGCTAAGTGCTCCTGCAATAAATTGGCAAGAAGGAGAATGAGAATGAGAATTTAGAGGAAGAATAGGATGCAATGTTAGAGGTGAAAGAAAAAACCCAGTTTAAGAATCAAAGTGATATTTTCAATGAGGCTTTACAAAAGCTTCATAAATTACTTCCTTTTCCAGACCAGAGGTCCAAGTTAATGGGTTGGTCCCCATAACTAAATGAATGTTAAGTCTCCATAGGCAAAATGAAGAGAAGAATCTAGGGAATATAGTGAATTCCATCAATGCAGACAATTAATCTAGATAAATCTGGCTGGAGAAATCCATTTTTAATTTGATAACTTAGGTAATCCTTCCTTGATTTTTCTGGATAAATGCCTCTGTTCTCTCCTTTCTTTGTTAGTATAAGCAGAGGCTAGACTTTGAAGGTGGGTATAAAAATAAAGGGAATAAAAAATAAACCTCTAAAACAAGAGAACAGGATGTAAGAAGAGAAGCTGCCACATCTATGAGTGATCTTAAGTCTACTTCTGGACTTCAGGTTTCCATTAGGAATTTATCTTGCCATTTCTTTAGTAACAAATATATTTTATTTCAAAGTTCTTGGATTGCATGCACAAGGAAACTATACTAGATTATTGGAATGACTTTACCAAGATTTTCTTCAATCAAAGAAAAAAAGAAGGTAAATCTGACCTCAGACACTTCCTGGTTGTGTGATTTCCCCCACCCTGAGGAAGTCATTTAATCCCCATTATCTAGCCCTTACCAGTCTTTTACCTAGGAAGCAAAACAAAGTTTTGATTCTAAGAAAGAAGGTAAAAAAAAATTTAGAAAGGAGATAGAGAGTAAGGAAAAAAAAGTATTTGTTTTTGCAATCCATACTCATTATTAGTTTAAAATTTCCTACAACAAAACCTAATTCACATACTTTGAAACTCTGGATTATTGATAACCAGGCTTTCTTTTTTTAAAAATTAATTAATTAATTAAGAATATTTTCCCATGAATACATGATTCATGTTCTTTACCTCCCCTCCTGCAACCCACCTCCCATAGCCAATTAGCAATTCCACTGGGTTTTACATGTATCATTGTTCAAAAGCCATTTCCATATTATTACTATTTGCAATAGAGCAGTGATGGGCAAACTTTTTAAAGAGAAGGCCAAAGGAAAGGAAATGCTCATCTGTCAGTCTGTTTCTAAGGCAATTCTCGAAGTTTCATTGTATTATATCCTACTCATTGTATTGGCCAGATTAGGAATAATGTTGTGCTGGCTGGATAGAACATTTCAGGGGCGGCATCTGGCCTGCCGGTCGTACTTTGCCCATCACAGCAATAGAGTGATCATTTAAAGTCTACATCCCCAATCATATCCTCAATGAACCATGTGATCAATCATATGTTTTCCTTCTGTATTTCTACTTCCATAGTTCTTTCTCTGGATGTGGGCAGCATTCTTTCTCAAAAGTCCCTCAGAATTATCCTGGATCATTGCATTGCTGCTAGTAGAGAAGTCCTTTACCTTTGATTGTGCCACAGTGTGTCAGTCTCTGTATACAATGTTCTCTTGATAACCAGACTTTCTTGAAAGGAATCAAGTGAGGAAAGGGAAGAGAGGAAAGAAAGTTACATTTTTTTTTTCCAGAATGAGATTTGAACCTGAAAAGAGCCAGGGATTCAAGAAAAATCTGATTTATGATGGTGCTATTTTTTCAAGGGACTCCAACCTGCTCACCTACTAACCTTATATCTGTCTTGAAAAATCCCTGTTCTTTTCAAGTTCAATTCCCAGTCCATCTTAATTTTATTCTAATTCTGATTCTTTCCAGAGAAGTAAAATTAGTGTTTTTTTGAAAATTTTGGATTTGTCATGGCCCATTTTCCTTTTGTAAGTGACAAAAATAATATTTTCTTTTCCTTTGTTGAAAAAATAAATTACACTTTCCTATTTCTCCCAGGATAGTAAATATTACATATGACAATAATCTGCAAGTGACCTAACTTCTTTAACTCTTAGTTTTCTTATCTATAAAATTGGAACATAGCAAACTCATGAATTTTGGAGTAAAATTTAGTAAATTAAAATATGTTGTAAATGTCTTTTTTTCAGGGCTGTCCAAGGTCATGTAACCAGTGATCATGCTAGGATTAAGCTCCAATTTACTTGGACATAGAACCATCAGATTTTAGAACTTTCAAGTACCTTAGAAATTACTTAGTCCAGTGGTTCCCTTTTAGTGGTTCTTAAATTCCTTCTTAATGATGGTCCAAAGAATTCATGCTAAATTTAATGGTCCCTGTAATGGTTCCTTAAGTAATAAATAATTGCCCAATACAAAGTCTTATAAATAATAGTAATCGTATTATGTCTTGCTTGATAATGTCTTTTGGTTCTTGTCAAATTTCCAACATAAAATGTTAATAATTATTTAATAGTGTTCTATAATTTTGCATTTAGAGAGTTCATAATTATAAATATAATGATATTTTAAATTTCATAATTATATAATGTGAATTTTAATTCAATTTCAATTTGATACAAGTTATCATTGTGGTTGTTGTAAGCAATTGATGAATGAATTAAAAGAATATTATGAACAGTATATTAAATTCCCTAGAAAGTTCCCAATAAATTTTTTGTTTTTTGGCACAGAAACTATTTTACAACTGATACAATCATTCTGGGAACAATTTGGAATCATCTTCAAAGTACCACAAAATGTACATATCCTTGGACTCAGCAATACCATTATTAGGTCTTTATCTGAAAGGGATCAAAGATAGGGGAAACAAGCCTACTTGTCCCAATTGTGGTGCAAAGAATTGATACCTGAAGGCATGTCCATCAATTGGGAACTGGCTGAACAAGTTGTGATATATGATTGTTATGGAATACTATTATACTATAAAGAAACAATAAACAAGATCACAAAAAATCTGGAAAGATTTCTATGAAGGGACGCAAAGTGAAATAATCAGTACCAGGAGAATGTTGTACAGAATAGCAGCAGTAAAAAAAAAAAAAAAAAAAAAAAAAAGTAAAAGTACAATGTTCAACTATGAATAGTTGACTTGACTATTAAAAACAATTTTAGGATTCAAGACAACTTGACTTGACTATTAAAAACAATTTTAGGATCCAAGACAACTCCATGGGACTCATGATGAAAAAAGACTATCCATTTCTATAGAAGGAACTAATGGAGGCTGAATATAGAGTGAGGCATACCATTTTCACTACATTTCCTTCATGAGTTTTTTTTTTCTAATATAAGCAACATTTGTCTTTTTTCACAACTTGATGAACATGGAAAAGTGTATTGAATAACACAGGTATAACCTATGTCATATTTCCTAATGGGAAGTGGGGGGAAAGGAAGGAGGGAGTAAACAAGGGTTGTAAAATTTCAGAAAAATGATTATTTAAAATTATTTACATTTTACCTGAAAAATGTAACAATTTTTTAAAAAGGGGAACAGAAACCTTGGTAACCATTCATCTAGTTCAGTGGTTCCCAAACTTTTTTGGCCTACTGCCCCCTTTCCAGAAAAAAAATATTACTTACCCTCCTGGAAATTAATTTTTAAAAAATTTTAATAGCAATTCATAGGAAAGATAAATGCACCTTTGGCCATCACTGCCTCCCTGGATCGCCGCAGCACCCACTAGGAGGCGGTAGCGCCCACTTTGGGAATCACTGATCTAGCTGAACCATCTAATTTTATTACTGAGGAAATTAATACCTGTTCAAGTTCTCTGTATACTATATCAAGCCACCTGAAAGATATGGCCTTTTAATATCATTATCACACTAACAAACTCAGCTTTTCCCATAATATCCAACATAGAAATATAGAACACATCTTACTTGTAAATTTTCATTTTCACTACCATGCAGAACCTTGATTAGTTAAGGTCAGCAGTTGAAATAGTAAGGTAAATTTGAGTATGTTCATTAAGATAATTTGAATGATATAAATACAAAGATAGTGTAATCTCAATGTAAGTAGGTTATTATTTGATTGACTTTAGCAATACATACATACATACATATA
>NW_025354482.1:0-8757 GCF_016433145.1 Gracilinanus agilis
TATATATATATATAAACATTCACTACTATTAGTGCTTTGCAACTACATGACATTTCTTAAATGGAGCCCACATATAAATATACATATAAATAAAAAATATGTATGCTATACATTTACTCTATAAGTATAAAGACACCTTGACAGATATATGTGATAATGCTAAAATTCCTTTGTTCAGTGAATTAGAAAACTTGGATACTTGCTAATCCAGTCTCTTGAATTCTCATGTATTCTACTCTATAATATCTTTACCATACATGAATCTCTCATATTTGTCTTTTTTCCCGTGATTTCCTTTTTTTAAAAAAAACTAATTAATTAATTTTTTTACATTAAGAAACCCAGGAAACTCCCTCCTTCCCATCCCTCCATTAGAGTAGGCATTATTTGACAAAAAGATCTATGGGTATATATAAAATTATGTCTTGCTTCTATTTGTCAATTTTTTTATATTTCTTTCATCACCTAGTACTCAATATTATATACAGTAGGTATTTAATAAATGCTTGCTGAATAAATGACACAAAAAGAATTTAGAGTGTAGATTCATTCAACAGGCATCTATCACTTTGAATGTTGATAATAAATACAAAATGGAGAAAGAAATATGATGATTCATACCATTATATGATTATAGAAAGCATTATGATACTAAAGAGCTATTTAATTCTGAGTAAATCATTATACCTCCCTGGGCATTATTTTTCTCATCTGTAAAATGAGATGGTTAAGCTAGCTAATCATTACTATCTCTTGCAGAGCTAACATTTTCAATCAGACAGTTGATCAACATTTGTGAAGTATTTACTGTTCTAAGTCCTAAAGATACAAAGAAAGGCAAAACACAGTCCTTGCTCTCAAGGAATTCAGTCTGAGAGGAGATAATATGAATTATGCACAAGTAATATTTATAATGTCATATGACCACATACATAACTATAAATTTTGTAAAGAAATTAATGTGTTGGACTAGCACATTGAGAATTTACCTAGATAAATTAAGTAAGGCAAGCAGAGAAAATGCATGCATGTTTAAATTTGTAATATTAAAAAATGACACAAGGGTCAATGTTGAATAAATATTATAGCAATTTGGTTTTCTTAAATAATGTGCTTTCCTTTCATAACATCACAATTTCATTAAAGAATATGGAAAAATCTTTGGTTGAGGATTTTTAGAGAAAAATAAAGAATCTAGAAATGTTAGTTGAGAGCTAACAATTGCTAATAAAGAAAAGCATGACAATAGAGGGATGGACAGAATGACTGCTACTGGCCATTTCTAGTCACCAGATTCTCTAATTTAGTGAAACTTGCTCCCCCTGTTATTTTCCCCAATAGATGCAAATTCTTTACAGTCTGAGAACACATTTGTTGACTTTTTCATTCATATACATCAGCATAATCCAACTGGTGGTTGGTTTAAATTGGTTAAGTACCAACTTAAAAGATGGTAAATGTAATTAAATAACTAAAGAGCTATAAAGCATCCTGAAGACATCAAAGAGCCACAGTAAACACTAAATGGCAACAAGAGCTAAGAAAAAATATTACTGGCAGTAACAGTATCAAAGGCTATGGACTTAATATTAATCATCATTTAGAAATACAGGTCTTACTAATTTTGCTGTTTGTCTCCAAATCTTAAAGTTAGTGGGTTCATTTGTAGGATTAGAATATTGTAATAATATTCCTGTTTAATTATTTTTATAGCAACACATTTCTTCAGTGATTAATATGTTTCTTGTCCTAGTTACACAATTATTTTTTTATTCACTCACCTCAAACTCTGCTTTTCACATCCAATTAGGCACTGCCTTTTATCTCCAAAAATTTTTTAAATGATTGATGAATATATAAAATCTCTTGGTGGAATTAGAGGATTCAGCATTGGCTGCTCAGTCTTATTTTATCTCATGAGCAAGTATTTAGACTGGAAGGGACTTGGCATATCATCTAGTTTAAGTCATATATTTTTGGATGAAAAATAGTGTTACAGATGAGACCAAAAGAGAGAAAGTAACTTACTCAAAGTCATAAACAGTAGAGAGTGGCATAATGAGTGTGTAAATTGGATCTAGTTCCTATTTCCATTGTATCAGCTAATTCCATGACATGGAGCTATAAGTAAATTGAATAAGGGTTGATCTGGGAAAATATATATTTTTTTTATAAAAAGTAAACAAAAAAGATTTAAAAAATTCTCACATGAGACTTCTCCAAATTCATAAAAGCAATGTCTTCAAATAATAATGGTGAAGAATTATGAAGACTCACTGAACCTCCAAGGATGAGTTTCAGGGAGCAAGAATCTCTCCACATGATTGAATAACATAAGACTTCTTAGAATTTTAGGAAAGCAGGATTAAAAGGATGAGATGGAGTACAGAAAAACAGAAAGGGTAGGCACAACATTGATGTTGGGTAGATTGATACTTCTCTAGAGAAGCTTAAATAATTAATTGATACATTCAGAACAGACTACTAAGGATTAGCAAAGTTGACTAGAGAAAACCATCAAAATAAGATATTAATGGAATATCGGTTATCAAAATTACACAGTTGAATAGGCAAAGGTGATATTTTTTTCCATTTAGAAGGAATCAGACTCCCCAGAGTTCCTAAGGCTCTTTATACTAAGACCAAGTTTCTATAAATTCAACAAAATGGCAGACCTAGAATCTAATGGACCTATACAGGGGCATAGGAAAAAAGGACCAACAGTACAACTCAGTATATGTTTAATGAAAGAAACAAGAATTATATAGAATGAGAATTTGAGCTAGTGGAGGGAATACTTACATAGATGAGATCACAGATCCATCAAAGCTTTCAAGTATATATTAAATTACAAATGACTGATAAAGATACAATAGGAATTCATAGAAAAATAAGTAACTGGATTAAAGTATTCATTTAGTCTTTTAAAGAGATGATAAGACTTAGATATTGTTGAGGATGGTATATTTTCAGTGAGAGGAATGTTGCCAGAAATGACAAGAGAAATAGAAAAGAACTGGGTGCATTTTGGAAATAAGGAGCAAACCAGTTTGACCAGAGGAGCAGTTCAATGTAAAGCAACACTACAAGATAGAAATGAAGTCAGATGGTAAAAGGCTTTGAATATCAGGTAGATGAACTTGGACTTTATTCTGAAAGTAAAGAAGAATAATAAAGGGCTCTAGTAAGGAATTTTGCTTAATTCTTATTTCAATAATCCACTTTGCTTATGTCAAGTAAACTCTAAGTGAATAAATCTATATATTTTGTCACATCTAGATATTAGTAGCTCAGGTAAAGTACCCAAACTATTGACTAGTGTTTAATTCATCTAGATTTCACCACTGTCCAAGATTAGAATGGGCTGTCTTGAATGGTAATCGATTTCCCAACCTGAGAGGACATTAAGCAGATATATCTCATGTCAAGAATGTTATGGAAGGGGTACAGGTTGGATGAGATACCATCCAGGGCTCTTCCAGCTTTGAGTTTTTATGATTCCATTGATGTTATATCAACAGATCTATTTGAGAGCTAAAGTCACCTTCCTCCCATCTTAGAAAATGATCTAAGTGCATTATGAAAGGATTTTTTATCACAAGTTATAACTAAGCCATAGAATAAATTCAAGTCAAAACTCAGTGATGACCACAGATGATTCTTCTGCTGGTTCATAGCTTCATTTATCTAAATTAATTTACAATATGTACTGCAGGTAAAAGAAACTTATGCAATGTCAAAGTAAGTGAAAGAACCAGAAAATGGTTATATACAGAATCATTAGAAAAATGAATGTATTATTTTATACCCTACAAGATATGAGTTGTGATTTAAAATCACCTACCTAGTAAAAAGAGATGAACTAAAAGATACTGTAAATTTTAGGGACTATTGATGACCTAGGAAATAAACCAGGCTCATAAAGGAGTACAAGCTTTCTACTTTTGATAGTTACTGAAATAATTTCACCATATCCATTTTACCATTTCATTCCCCATTCAAAAAAGAAAGAAACTAAAAGGACCTACTAAAGCTTATAGGATAAAACATAGACTCTTTAGGTTGGAAAATGCCCTTAACAATCTAGTTTCATCCAGCCCACTAGATGATGTAGCATACACCAAATACACCTTATAATTTATTACCTTGGTGCCTTATTTTGTATTCTTCCATTGACCTCCAGTTCCCATCCCATCTGCTGACATTTTATTCATGTCTCAATGCTCAATTCCACCGGACTTAAATAACTCTTCCTTGAATCTCCCAAACTGGAATTTTTCATCTAATCTTCTAAGGGGTCATATTACCATTATAGTATAGTTTTATTATATAAAATGTTATATCATATATAATTATATTAGATTCTAAATTTTGCATCATCCATTATTCCTCTGGCCCCACCAAACTAGCATGTTATATCCCAAGATATCTGAAGGCAGGAGGAGAATCTTATTTATCTTTGTATTTCCTAGAGGCTAGCACAGTGTCATTCAACAGTAATAAATATTTGTTGAATAAATAACTCATAACTACCTCCTTGAAGAATAAAAGGGAATATTTTGACAGGAGAAAAAATGTTGAACTTGAAGTACTGACCTTAGTGTCATAGAATCTGAGTTCTATTTGTTTCTGCTGCTTGTGTTGGAGGAAATCACTTAATCTTTCTGGACCTCAATGTCCTCATTCACACAGGTCTAGTCCTAGATCTATGAACCTCTTAAGTTGGATTGATTTAAAAAAATTTTAAGACTTGTAGCAACCTAATGACCTAATGGCATATTCCAAGGACCAAATCAATATTTAGAGCTTCCTAATAAAATTAGCATGGAAATTATATTAAGAAATAAGACCCTTTATGCTAAAGATTAGATCTATATTCCTTTTTCAGTATTTCTCTACAACAGCTTAAGTTGGTGCCCCACAAACACAATGTTCTTGGGAAACCTGATACCTAAGGGAGATTTTTCAGTTTCTACTATTCTAGGTTTTTATTATTCTCTGTATTAATAAAAATAGCATGTTGGTGACTGTTGGGACAGTTAAAGCCACTATGAGGAATATTATTATTATATTCTTTGGAACATAAGAATTTTAGGCTATAAGGTCAGCTTGCTAGATAGATTAAAAGTTCCTTAAGGTAGGGGTTTGTTTTACTGGTGTTTATATCACATTCTGTACATCATTGCCATAGAATTGGAAAAATATATTACATATATGTATATATAGATATATATTAATATGGATATATAACATTTATGAGTATCCTTGCTATTTATTTCCTTACTTGGATTGCCTAGTTCATTTGATTCCTTATTTTTTATTTAAAATAAAATCTGAAGACATAAGGAAACCCTGTGATACAATGGACAGCATACTTGGCTTAGAGTCAAATGATCTGGATTTGTATCCTAGCGCTGACACCAGATGCAAGAATTTCTTTGATTTGCTTAATCCATCTGGATTTCAATTTTATCATCTGTAAAATGAGGCAATTATACTACCTACATATTACCAAAGGATAATATATCTAGACATGGAAAAGACCTTGATTAATTGATTAAATGATTCTCAGACATAGCAAATAACAACCCTGGAATTAAACTCAGATCCCAAGACTTTCTCTGGGTACTCTTTTTTATTGCACAACATTTTAAAGTCTCCAGACTTGTGTTTATACAGATGTGATTAGGAAAGAGGACTATTAATTTGGTGGGGTCTGGCTAGCAGTGTACATTTGAAGAACCCCAGTGTGAGATTTTAAGCTTTCCCTGTCTTATTGTCTGAAAGTTATCAGAGGGACATGGAAGCTTGCCTAGTAGGTGAACCATTTTGGAAATATGAATTATTATCATACTTAGAAACAAAGAGTGATTTAAGTCAAGCCCTTTATAATCATGTATCAAGGGATAGGAAAACAAGAGTATTAATTAGTCATGATCCTCACAACAACCAGTGAGGTAGTTTTTTTTTTCCATTTTACAGATAAGAAAACTGGGACTGAGATAGGTAAAGTCATTTGCCAGGACCCCACAGCTAGTAAATGTCTGATGTCTGATGTGGGATTTGAACTGAAGTCTGAGTCCCTTAATAATTCTAGGATTTAATATAAACTATATTTGACATTCAAAGCATTTCACAAATCGGATTCAAGCTGTATTTGGAGCCTGATCACACATTATTCTGCTTTGCACACACTGCGGTTTAACCAAAATGACTCTCTAGTCCTTGTACAAGGTGCTCCATCTCTGCTCTTTATGCTACTGTGCTCTTTGGCTCCCATGCCTGGGATGCAGTAGCCTCACCTCTGCCTCTTCAAATCTCTGGTTACCTTCCAGGTAGCCCATCTATTGAAATGGATGTGGCCTGGGTGTGGCCCACTGCAATATGCTACTGCATCTTGGAGATGTGTTGAGAGCTCTGTGACAGATGGACACCAAAAGAGGATGAACAGCTTTTAAAAGGGCTCAGTAAGAACTGGAGGTGCTACTCCTCCTTGCACACTGATAAACCCATCAGTGACACAGGGAGATTTTTATCCCAAGTATATAAAGACTTCCCTAAGCAGAATGAGCTGATTAGAACAATTTATTTCATCATTCTTGAAGGTGATTGAAGCAGGTACTGTGTGTAGAGTTTGGTAGACACTGAAGATGCCACTGCATCCCAGGCCATCACCAGGCATCCTGACTTTTGTCTAACCATTGGACTCTATGACTGGAAGAGACAGTGAAACTGATAACTTTGTACAACTCTGCCTCATTCTAATCAACAAGATATCACACCTTGATGTCATTGGTCCTCTTCAAAATGAAGGGTGGACAATAATAATACCTTTGGGGCACAGTTCAAATACTGTCTTCTAAAGAAACATTTCTTGATCCCCATCTCCTTATATTTACCCCTAAAATGATTTCAAAATTTATTCTGGATGTATCTATTGTTGTGCATGTTGTCTCCCATGGGTAAATTATAAATACCTCGAAGAAAGGAACTGTTTAACTTTCATCTTTGTATCACCAGCATCCAGCAGAGTTAGGCTTTAATCAATGCCTGCTAATTGATTCCTTTCAGAATGATTTAAACATCTCTACTATTTTCTCTTTTAAATAATTCTTATATGCAAATAAGATATTTACCAATTAAAAAGCAAAATGTAATGCCCATTATCAGCTTCATTGTCTTAGAGGAAATGTTGGGGGAAAAAATAATGTTTAAGGGGCTATTCTGCCCTATTTCTCTTCAAAGGTGCCTTGGTGCACTTTCATACTAGTTAGCTTTTTAGTTGCCAACATGTCTCAGTAATACTGTTGTAATTTTTTAAGGTATGTCATTTGTGGGCTTAAGAAAAACTTTTCAATCAAAACTCTCCTTTTCACTAGATGAAAATACAGCATGGCAGCCGCTTTGCCTTGAGGGAAAATGGTCACATGGCTGCTACTTCTCAAGAGATCGTATTAACAGGCAATTTAATGTAATGTCTCAAGAGCATCAATGCAATGTTCTCTTAATGTCTCCAGTAAAAGAAACATGAAAAGAGATGGATGTTTAAAGAAGAGGCTCGTTTTTTTTTTCCTTTCCTAGATCTTTCAGGCCCACTCGTGCACAGATAAAACTAACTTTGAATTTACAGAGGGATGCTGACAGGTTTGTGGCTTCAGACTCTTGATAAATGACAGACTGCAAAGCAGAAATGAAAAATAACTCCTTGATTGAGATTAGAAGTTGCTTAACATTAAGCACTCTGAGTTTATGATCTGGAAGTCTCCTGCTCTTAGTCCTACTCAAGAAACTATTTTAAACCTTATTACATTTCTAATTCTTACTACTAAAAATATTATAATGGCAACAATGTGAGCACCACTTAAATAATCTAAGAACAACTGTATATTTTGTAAGACTTCCTATCCTATCTACTTTAAATTCTGTTTTGTTAGGGCATTTGAATGACTTTCTGCCATAATCCCAATTTTAAATAAATTTAAAATAAAGACTGAATTTTAAGAGTTTGTCAGATCACTGTCTTTGACCAGTGAACATATTTTAGTTTGTTACGTTTAGCCTGGAGAAGAGAAGGATTGTTTAGTTGTAGAGGGATGGTAAAAGAAAATATTGGATATAATAGCTTTCTTGAAATATTTGAAGAAGAAGTGCATGCAAGAGGTATTAAATTTGTAATGAATCCCTCAGAAGCTCAGAAACAATGGGTTCAAGTCACAGAATGTCAAATTTTGGCTCACTGAAAGAACTTAACAATTCGAGGTGGTAGTTATGTTTAGGCAGTCTGGAAAGCAAAAATGACTTTCTTTAGTTGACAAGCCATTTCCAATAACCTGAAAAACTTATACCCTTGATAATAAAATGAACCTTAGAGATACTTGATAAAACACTTTCCAACTCTCTTCCTGCCCCCATTTTCTTATTTGATTATAAGCCCATATGTCTCAGTCCCTTTGACATTACAAGAGTTGTACGTGTAAGCTAAAAATCTTTATTTCTTCTATTTGTTACAGCTTATCTTTAAGTCAAAGTCACATGGAAACAACAAATGGGGGAAGACCTAAATAAACTGTCTTGTATTAATGAAGATGGAATATTAGTACTGTCTACAAGAATTGACAGATATGGGAGTTCCAGAAAGATGGCTGCGTAGATGGAGCGAATCTTAAAACCTCCTCACCCTTACACACTGAGATAGAAAACAATGTGCTTTGAGAAGAAAGAGGACCAAATCTAATAATGGGACAGAGCAGGGGGAAC
>NW_025354483.1:0-8957 GCF_016433145.1 Gracilinanus agilis
AGAGAGAAAGAAAGAGAGAGAGAGAGAGAGAGAGAGAGAGAGAGATAGAGAGAGAACCCTGCTCCCCACCAATATATTCCACATATGGTAGTTAGCTTCTGGTGGAAGGATCCCCACCTACCCAGCGCATTCATACTGCATTCAGCAGTGAAGTCGGGGTCTGCTTCTTGCAAGCAGGCTCAGATTTTAGGAGAGGAACAGGTTTGAGGTAGGATATTGAGGAAATGTATGCAGCTCAGAAGACAGAGGACTGGACTCGGAGTCTGGAAGAGCAAATTCAAATCCTGCCTCAGACATTTAATAGCTGAGTGACTCCTAGGATGTCACTTTAACCACTCTTCAACCCAGTTTTTTTTTTTTTTTCACTTGTAAAATGGAATAATAAGCACCTACCTCTTTCAGTCTCAGTTTCTTTATCTGGAAACTGGGACTTATCATATCACCTACCTTACAGACTGAGATGAGGATCAAATGAAATGACATGTAACAGTGCTTAGAGAGATATTAATTATTAGGACACCCTAATGTTTTTTTTTTTCTCTTCCAAAGCACTAACCCTCCAAGGTGGAAGAAATTTGTGACGGAACAGACCTTTTTATTGTTCTTCAGTAGAGTCCCACTCTTCATGACCCCAGCTGGGGTTTTCTTGGCAAAGATACTGGAGTGGTTTGCCATTTCCTTTTCCAACTCATTTTACAGATGAGGAAACTGAGGCCAACAGAGTGAAGTACCTCCCGTCGCACAGCTACTAAGTGTCTGAGACTGGATTTGAACATAGGAAGATGAGGGTTCCAGAATCCAGGCCCAGTGCTCTATCCACTGCATCATCTACCTACTCCTGTCTCCAATTTATAGCTGAAGAACTGAGGCCAACAGAGTTAAGTACTTTGCCTCTGGTCACACAGCTATTAAGCATCTGGAGCCAGATTTGAACTTGGGGAAATGAGTTTTCTTGACTGACTGTCTCTAGCTGTTCTAGCATATTGGAGGACCCCATAGTGTTTTTCTTGTGGAAGGAGGATTAAAGTATTCTATTAAACAGTTCAACTCTATACATATGTATTAAAAGCAACTACGTAGGCCAGATTCTTTGCTAGGCAACGGAGATCCAAAGACAAAACTGACACATTTCCTAGCCTTAAGAGGCTTACCTTCGACTGGAGCAAACACAATGGAAATAGCTAAATGTTTTCAGGAGGGAGAGAGCACTAAAGACCAGGAGGATCAGCTACTGTGCTGGACATATAACACAGGGACCGTCTTCAATTTATATTTGCATCTCCAGGGCTTGACAATGTGCGGTGCCCGTTGCTTCAAAATGCTTTTAATCTGAAGGCTAAACCTGCCCTCTAGGAGCTTATCTTCTACAGAGTAAATTTAGGGAGAATATTTACCTAGCAGAGGGATACCAAGAGAGTGGATAGAGAAACAGCTTGGAGTCAGGAAGCTCTGAGCTCTATGTTCTTTTTTTTAGTTAAAAAAAATTTTTTTTAAACCCTTAACTTCTGTGTATTGGCTTATAGGTGGAAGAGTGCTAAGGGGGTCAAGTGACTTGTCCAGGGTCACACAGCTGGAGCGTGTCTGAGGCCAGATTTGAACCTAGGACCTCCTGTCTCTAGGCCTGACTCTCAATCCACTGAACTACCCAGGTGCTCTTCTGAGCTCTTTATTCTGATGCTTCCCTGCTGAAGGGAACCAGGCAGCTCTCTGGTAGTCAGAGAGGAGTTGTCGATCTACATTTGTAGAGAGGGTTTCCTCATTAAGAGTTCCTCATGTGAATTAAATTTGTGAGAGACAGACAGAAAGGGAGAGAGAGAGAGAGACATACAGAGACAGAGACAAAGAGACAGGCAGATGTGATTGGTAGACAGATATCTGGGAATCAGAACATCTTTACAGAAAAATGTCATTTATCTTAAATTTGGGGTATTTTGAGCAGTATTCAGGATGCCTTCTTCCTTCACGTCCCTTTCTTAAGATCCTTGTGCCTCCTTCTCAGCACAGTTTGGGTACCACATCTTATGGGGGCCTTTCCTGATCCTTTCCTCTGCTTTGCTTTTATCCTGCTTTAAATGTATATAGCTATACTAATGGGACTCTCTTCTAGTTTCTCAGAAAAAAAAAAGATTTTTTTACCAAAGATACTATGATGCTGTCTAACACTGTATCTATAAATGTCTTGAGTTCCCTCCTGTAAAATATAAGATCCTCGAAGGCAGGGCTGGTTTGTTTTTTTATTTCTATCATCAAAACAGCAGCGTTTGGTACCTTCTAGGAGCTTGATAAGTATTTGAATTAAATTGTATTTTAGGATGATTTTTTCTCTACAAAATTAAATTTTTTATCTATGCATCCAAAAACATTTATTAATCACCTCTATGTGCCAGGCACTGTGTAAGGTCCTAGTAAATACAGAGGCAAAACCAAACCAGCCCCTGCCCTTGAGGAGCTTATATTTTACTGGCAGAAAACAATGGTACCCAGAGAAATAAATACAAATGGATTCAAAGTAAATAAATTTAAAATCATTTTGGCAGTGCAAAAGGGAGGAGGGAGCTCGCAAATGGAGATATCACGGGAGGCATCCTGTAGGAGTTGATTTTTATAGTGAGCCTTGAAGGAAGCTAAGAAGTGAGTCTGTGGCAGAAAAAAATTATTTCTTTCATAGCCTACAGGTAGGGAAGAAGTGCATTTTGAGCTTGTATTACTATTTTTTTTAAACCCTTAACTTCTGTGTATTGGTTCCTAGGTGGAAGAGTGGTAAGGGTGAGCCATGGGGGTCAAGTGACTTGCTCAGGGTCACACAGCTGGGAGTGTCTGAGGCCGGATTTGAACCCAGGACCTCCCGTCTCTAGGCCTGACTCTCAATCCACTGAGCTACCCAGCTGCCCCCAGTGGCATCTTTTTGATGAAAGAGGATTTGAGTTCATTGGCTGTGAAGGATGGGGCATGAGTGAATGTGGAGTAAGTAAAGGCTCAGGGGAGTTAGGGGTGATAAAAGTTAAACTGTAAGGGTCCTCAGAAGACATGAATCCAGCTGAAACTTGAATGGAGGGACCTTCACTCAAAGCCTGAAACGTGCTGCCCAGGACTCAGGTCAATGCGTGATGGGGATGGTCAAGGGTGAGAAGTAGGACAGCTGGGCAGTGGTCTTGGGTGGTGGGTGGGGGTGCAGGTTAGAGTTGGAGAGCATCCCTGCTTAGAAATGGGAATGTCTTCAGTGGGGTCCTCCTGGCCCTGGGTGAGAGCCGAGGACGCACATAGTGTGGGAGATGCTGATGTAGCAACTGGTGGGCTCATCAAAAGGCTGTCATGGTACTACTGTACCAAAGAGATTGGTCATGACATTCGTTGTATCAGAAGGTGCCCTTCACTTATTTGGAAAACTTTTCTAGTGACTACTTACAACACAGCCTTAAGCTGAGATATGTTCCTGTCCAGTAAGAGTAGCTAGTTAAATATTTAGAGTGCTTTTTAAAGGAAAATCTCACTTGATCCTCATAACAACCCTGTGAGGTAGGTGTTATGCCATGTTATTCCCATTTTACAGATGAGGAAACTGAATCAGACGTTAAGTGACTTGTTCTAAGTCACACAGCTAAGAAGTGTCTGAGGCTGGATTTGAACTCAGACCTTTCTGACTCCACACTATTCACGGTGCCACCTCCACTACTCTCAGTTGGAAAAGACTCCAGGCAACATGTCAGGAGACTTGGGCTCTCTACTCTCGCCTCTGCCACTTAATGATATCAGTGGCCTCAGAGGGAATTAATAAAATAGAAATATAATCAATTTTATTAACAATGTTAATTCTATTTTAGTATTTTATTAATAAATTAAAATGAAAAGAATGAACATTAAACAAACTAGTTTGGCCACCTCTCTCCAGTTCTGAATTCAGATTGCCTTCTTGCTATTCATTCTTTTGGAGTCATCTTACTTTGTATACCGAGTTATTGCATTTTCCTAACCCAGTGGGTGAAACATTAGGATGTGTGACTGAACGCTAGAACTACGGCGATGTGTTTCAATCTGTGAAATGGAAGCACTGCCATGATTATGGGTTGTTGAATGATATCTGTAGACATAATCTTGAAAATAGGTCTATACCTCAACCTCTTAAAAGATATGTGGACGGTTTATCTCTTTTCCTTTTTAAAAAAAGTAATATTCTGAAATTCAAGTTATAGAACTAGACCTGAAAAGGACCTCAGAGCCACCTAGTCCAACCCTCTCATCTCCCAGAAGAGTAAATTGAGGAAGAGTGATGAATTGTTCAATGTCATGCAGATAATAAATGGAAGGGCTTCCTGGGTTCTCTTTCTCAAAGTCCAGGGGTTTTCCCTGGACCTTCCATCCCAGTATACTCTATTTTCAGTGCCCTAGTTTCTATTTAAAGAATTTGAGAGAGTGGGGCAGCTGGGTAGCTCAGTGGATTGAGAGTCAGGTCTAGAATTGGGAGGTCCTAGGTTCAAATCCGGCCTCAGACACTTCCCAACTGTGTGATCCTGGTCAAGTCACTTGACCCCCATTGCCCACTCTTACCACTCTTCCACCTAGGAGCCAATACACAGAAGTTAAGGGTTTTTAAAAAAAATGTAAAAAATAAAATAAAATAAAGAATTCCAGAGAGACTGAACTTGTTTTGCTCAACTCACTTGAAAGAATCATTGGCATTCCTGCTAAAAGGAAAAGAGAACAAATGAAAGAAAAATGATTTTCGATATTGTATTTCTCCTATTTCACTGTCAGTAATTTTAATTTTTATTAAATTTTAATTATAATACTTATAATATAATAATTATAATTAATAAAATAATAATAAATATTAAAAATCTGCTAAATTTAATTTAATTATGTCATTTTATCATGGAATTAAAAAAATTAAAACCTGGAAGAATGTGCAACATAGCACACTGGGGAGCCAAGGAAAGTGAGAAGTTACAGGAAAGCAGATTTCAGGTCAACAAACTATTGGAGTGGACCCAAAGAGCAATGGATGCGTTGGAGTTAGTGGCTTCCTCATCTCTAGAGATCTTGAGACAGAAGCTTGATGCAGAGGGGAATCCTGGTCCACTGCAGTCTGGCTGGAGACCTCTGAGGTTCCTTCCAATTCTGAGTTTCTCTCATTCTGTGAACTCTATCAATATGTCATGGATCAAAATTTATTAGGGTTGGCACTAAGTGAAGCAGTTTGCAAGCCTTCTGTGCAGATGGTCTTGGAGAGCCGTTTCAGCCAGAAATTTGTCACCTTGAGGCCAGCCTGGTGATGAGCTGTCCCAGATTTAGCAGACCAATCCTTGGGTAACAGATCGGTCTTTGGCTGGCTCATACCTGAGGTCCTTGCAGTTTGGGGAGACTCTGCACCTTCCTTGTATTGCCTTAAGAACCCAGACTCACCTCTGCACCAATGGAGGACTCTTGCTTATGAAGATTTGGCCTCCCCATTATGGTCTAACCTTGAAGGCAAAGTTTTTTTTCCTCCTCCTTCTTCTTTTTTCTTTTCTTTAAACCCTCACCTTCCGTCTTGGAGTCAATACTGTGTATTGGCTCCAAGGCAGAAGAGTGGTAAGGGTAGGCAATGGGGGTCAAGTGACTTGCCCAGGGTCACACAGCTAGGAAATGTCTGAGGTTAGATTTGAACCTAGGACCGACTCTCAATCCACTGAGCTTCCCAGCTGCCCCCTCCTCCTTCTTCTCTGTGTGCCCACTGTGGACACAATCAATACTTAATAAAGCTTGTTCCTTGTGGTAGCATTTGGTGAAAGGATAGTCATTGCCTGAGATATTTGTACAGGTTGATCCCAACAAGCAAGCCTTTTGGTGTTACAAAGAAACAGCTTGCAGTAGGGGATAAAAGGGTTGTGCCTGGAGCCAGGCAAATCTGGGCTCAAGTTAGCTGTGTGTCTGGGTCGAATAAGATGCTTAGCCTTGAAGAGAATAAGGCAGTTCCCCAAGACAGGGCTTCTTTTTGACCTTGTGTTTGTTGTGAACCCTTTGGTAGTCTGGTGAAGCCTGTGGAGCCCTTCTCAGAATCATCTAGATAGAAAAGTCAGTGTGTAGGATTAGAACGGGCATCAATGATGCTGGAACACAGGCAGCAAGATCTTAAAAACCCCCAAATGTATGGCTCCCAGGTTAAGAATCCCTGCTCGAAGATGATCAGCCATGGAGGAGTGGTCAGTCTGCATCTCATAATCAAACTAGTCAACTTTCGGGCAGCCCGAGTTCCACTTAGACAACTTGGAGGCACAGGAAGACCTTAGCCACGTGTTATTCTCCCTTCTTGCTTATCTCCAGCCAGAGTTCTTTTATGCTCAGCTTGAGGGACCAGAAGAATGTGTAGGGGCGCAGAGCTGGCAAGGGATCTTGTTGGCTCAAGGGATGGAGTACTGGACCTAGAGCAGAAAGACGTGTTCAAATCCAGCCTCAGACGTTTACTATTTGATCCAGGCAAATCACTTAACCTTTTTTGCCTCAGTTTCCTCATCTGTAAAATGAGCTGAAGAAGGAAATGGCAAACCACTCCAGTACCTTTACCAAGAAAACTCCATGGGTGGGATGGTCCACAAGAAGAGTCAGACACAACTGAACAACAACAACTTGTCCCAAGATCTAACACATATCCAGTGACAGAGATGGGATTCACACCCAGGCCCTCTGACTTGAAATCCAGGACTCTTTCAATGATACTGCCTTCCCATTGGGCTATATTTTATTACCCTCCCTTTTTACTTAAAGAATTCCATCATCAAAAACTTAATTTACTCATTTATATTTCAGAAAGAGAAATACAATGGACGATTGGTTTCTCATTGAGTGAAACTCATTCCATTTGCCGTCTAGCAAAGTGCCAATAATTCTCTCAAGTGAATCAATACAGTAATTTTTGGGTGGTATTTTTGGGGGTGGGAAAGAAGTAAGGAATGAGTCTGGGTCATTGTTTCATTTACTTTTCCAAGAAAAGGCATTTTGTCCCAGGATTCCAGGAGCTAATTAATAATTCTGAAATCTCATTGGGAAGGACATTTTCATGCTGCCCTGAACTAAATCTTCTCCTTAATAGAGTAGATGATGACTAATGAGGAATGTTTCTAGAAGTTTCCCTGAGAGAGATGCAGGACATTCTGTAGGAGAGAGGCCATCAATAGCCCACTGATTGAGGGAGCATTCACCCAGTTCTGTAAACACTGCCTGAACTTGAAGAACAAAGAGCTTTTTTTCTGACCTAGCTTCCTCCCTCCTTGTCTAGACATTCTAGGAGCTGTTTCCTAGATACGTATGACCAGCATTTCAACCCCCAAATGGGTTAACTTTAGCCTCTTTTCAGTAGCCTTGAGAGTGACTATTGAGAGATTAAACTGCTTATGGCTGGCACCATTCACATTTTTTCCCTAGAAGTAACCATGAGTGTTGATAGTATTCATTGGGAATTCAGTGTTGATGTGATGAAAAGACCAAGCATAGAACTCACGTTATAAATGCACTGACCAGTCTTAGTTCTAGGGAACAAATATGGCGGAGAGGGGATTGTGGATGCATAATGCTGATGTGTTTTCAGATAGTGTCTGAGCACCAACTGGTAATTTTGGCCCCTGTAAGCCTCACAGAGAGTGTGTTCTGGGATGAGGAGGATGAAAGGTAGCCTCAGATAAACTATTTAAGATGAATTCTGTTGAGGGGGAAGAGGGAAGACCTCACAGAGCTGGCCGGGTCTCAGAGGCCACTTATTCCATTCTTCTCATTTTGCTGATGGGAGCTTGCATTGATGTACCAACCAGATAATTAGTAGATGAACCAGAATTCCTTTGATTCTAAGTTTAGTGCTGTTTTCCTAGAGGGAGACCTTGTACTCGGGACACAAAGCTTGGTTCAAGAGACCCTGGTGTCCTTGGGAAACCACCTTAGGTTTGGATTGAAGGTAAATTCATACCCCAAGACATTGTGAGACTTGGCTTTAGAGGCCACTGGCCCAGAGGGAGCAGCTGAGGGAGGGAAGCATGGCTCTCTTGGGCTACAGCCTCAGAGGTAGCTACTTATTTTAACTCACTTTTACTAACCAGGAATTGGGCTTGGTTATTTTTATCCACTAACAGGATACAAGTACTGTCATCATTCTCTAAATGACAAGCATCATGGACCAAAGTAGCCATTGTCCCAGCCCAGTTATGGCTCTGATGAATGGTTTTTCTTTTAATGAGAAAAAGTTCTATGGAGAAGGGGATATTGGGGAAAGTCTGTGATTTAAGAAATAAAATATATCACCTTTGCTTTAAAAAATTAAGACAAATACTGTAACAACAGCAAAGATCCAGCAGAACTCTTGATGTAACATTGAAAAAGATGTAATCAATTAATGTGCATTTTTGAAGTAACAACTATATACATGACACTGTGTTAGAAGGTAGAATCATTCAATTGTTTCCAACTCTTTATGACCCCATAGACCAGGGGTTCCCAAACTTTTTTGGCCTATCGTCCCCTTTCCAGAAAAAAATATTACTTAGTGCCCCTGGAAATTAATTTAAAAAAATTTAATAGCAATTAATAGGAAAGATAAATGCACCTGTGGCCATCACCGCTTCCCTGGATTGCTGCAGCACCCACCAGGGGGCGGTGGCGCCCACTTTGGGAATCACTGCCATAGACCATATCATACCAGGTCCTTCTATCCTCCATCATCTCCAGAAGTCTCTCCAGGCTCATGTTCATTGCTTCCATGATACTTTCTATTTTATCTTATCCTGCCATCCTTTTCTCCTTTTGCATTCAATCTTCCCTAACATTAGGGTCTTTCCCAATGAATCCTGTCTTCTCATTATGTGGCCACACTATTTAAGCTTCAGCATTAGTATTTCACCTTCCTTCTTCCCTCCCTCCCTCCTCCTCCCTCCATCCCTCCCCTTTTTTTTTCCTTCCTTCCTTCCTTCCTTCCTTCCTTCCTTCCTTCCTTCCTT
>NW_025354484.1:0-6758 GCF_016433145.1 Gracilinanus agilis
CTCTCTCTCTCTCTCTCTCTCTCTCTCTCTCTCCCTCCTCTCCCGCCTATCTCTTTCTCTCTCTCTGCCCCCCCCTCAATGTCTCTCTTTCTCTGTCTCTATCTATCTTTCTGTCTCTCTTCAGATTCTTCTATCTCCTCTTGCTGACGGAGAATGCTCTAAAATCCCTTTATAACATGCTATTTATATTATACTAGGGAAGATACTGGTTACTGAGAAGGCTAACATTCAATAGAACAAGGCAGTATATATAGGGAAAACTCGATAGCCTCTTAAGGACCAAGTATTTTATATGTAACACAGTGATTGAACTAGATAATCTCTGCCATCCCTCTCAGCTCAAAAACTCTATGCTTCTTTGATACTATGCAGGCTTAGTGGAATTTCTCAAAGCCTGAGAATCTTTCTCAGTAGTTGTGAGGACCTATCAACTGTAGACAGATTCCTCTGATGATAATTCTACCACAGCTTCTATCTCATCCATCACATCCTTATGCTGGGAATTGAGTTACTAAATAATAAAAGAAAAATAATAAGGAAAATCTAATAGTTGTTATTATTTGTAATGACCCCAATAGACAACAATCACCAACATGTGCATGAATTTATGTTTTAAAAGCCCTTTGACAGGCAATCATAGGGGTAAAAGTAGTAGTAGTAGGATAGATCTCTCAGTTGAAATGAATTTGTGGTCTTAACTGGAGTTGCTATAAACAAAATAAATCTATTAACATTAGAACACTATTCCTCCTAAAAGCTCAGAGGTGGGATCAGAGGTGGTTTAATTTTAATTGAGATCTAACAGATTGTAGTAAACAGTTCATAGGTGACTGAAATCCTTGGTTTTTCTAGCAAAACCGGATGACAAGTCTACCAAAAAATGATTCCAATAAAATGGCAATTTAAAAAGCTATGTTAATGCTAAATATACTGGACAATAGGGAACCCGTTATTTCTTTTCTTCTAATATAGTTAAGGTTAAAAAAAATTCAGCCCACTTTTATTTTTCTTCATCTTAAATACTAATCCACAATAGAATGCTAACCATTTGAATTTACTCCCAAATTTTAGACTGCTATAATTCTAATAAACCTCTGAAACTCTTAATTGTGGCTTCCTGAGTTTTAGGTTTCCTGGGTGATTTATTGGCTAAAGTAAAGGTCCCTTGGTCGGGAAGATGAAGTTTGAACTCTGACCATAACTAATTAAATGACCATGAATATATCCCTTTAAATTAAAAGTAATGATAGCTGTATTGTGGAGAGGCTCTAATAAGATGGCATATGTTGAGTACTTCGAAACCCTCAAATTCTATATCGAAGCACTGAAGATAGAAAATTAGACCTGAAATCAAGAAGATATAAGTTCAAATTTTGTCTCTGTTGCTTCCAAGTTGCGTGATCATGGCCAAGTCACTTAACCTCTTTTGCTTTGTTTTTTTTCATTGATAGACAGAGGAAAATATTAACACTTTCTCCCAAGGTTGATGTGAGGATCAAATGAGAGAATATTTTAAAAGTGCTTTAAAAATCTTAAAGTTCTATATAAATACAACATGCCATTATTGTTGTTATTGTGATTCCCAAAGTGGGCACCACCGCCCCCTGGTGGGTGCTGAAGTGATCCAGGGAGGTGGTGATGGCCACAGGTGCACTTGGGGGAGGTGAATAACTGTAAGGGGGTGTGATAGTATGTGACAGTGGGTGGTAAGTAATGTTTTTTTCTGGAAAGGGGGTGGTAGGCCAAAAAAGTTTGGGAACCACTGGTCTAGAGTAAAGTAGAGCATATTTCAAAAAAATCAGAGGAAAAATATAGGATTCTATGGCCTTAAATTGTACAGGAGGAAGCCTTGGAAATTCTAAAATATATTATTAAAGGAATGGTTTGAAAGTGTTTACAAGGAATGTAGTGATCATCAAGAGTCAAATACGGGCTTATTAAGGGAAAAAAAAGTCCTACTAGGCTGCATTAATTTTCTTTCTTTAATAGTTAATAACGGGATGTGTAAGAGAAATTATTTATCATTTTTTCAGTGATCCAGTCTACTGAGGTTTTACATTATAAAGATGCTTGCAACTCTTAAAAGAAACATGTCAAACTGATGCTGGATAATTATTAGGGACATGCAAACAAATACCTTAGTAATAGTTTCAAACCATTCCTAATCCCAACTGATAGACTTCCCATACTGAAAATAACTTTTCGAAGCCAATACATCTCTTACATTCTCTTCCCCGTGTAAAACAGATTGGTTGATTTTGGGGTGTGTGTGTGTGTGTGTGTGTGTGTGTGTGTGTGTGTGTGGCCAGATCTCTAATTTCAGTGGGATAGGAGAACTCCATTTTAGAAACTTCCCTGATTTTCCTGCAGTTTAAATTTAAAGAATTATTTTGAATCTCTGAGAGAGTGACTTGTCAGTGATCAATCAGCTCCTGTATGTAGAGGCAAGATTTAAACCCACGTCTTATTAACTTTAAATCTGGTCCACTCTTTTAGGATGCTTCTGTTGTAACACAATGCAAATAGAGTTTGAAAACTGTCTAAAGATTAACCAGAATAAAATTTGTCTAGATTTATATTCTCTCATCATATTGCTTCCAAAGCCCTTACCTTGATCTTTGCATATAACCTTCTTTCTAAAACTTTTTTCCTGTCTCAATCTTCCTCTGCATTTGATTTTCAAAAGAGTTTTCTAAATCTCTTCATTGTGAACTTTGAAAGGTCCTGATCACTTTGGCCTTCTTATCTCAGGCATCTGCTACTTGCTCAATGAAACAGAATCAAATCAACATTTTTATTAACACCTTCAAAGTCTGCTGTGAGACTTCACCTCAGAATCTATTTAAATCAGTTCAAATGTTCACAACTCAGTGAAGGCAATTCACATTTCTGATGTAATTAAATATTCTGTTCCACTAATACCTTAATCTTAGCCTTGTCCTCTGACCTGTCTTCTCTTGCCTCCTGGTTCAAGACCTTTCTTCTATTTTAGCTTTTCTCGATGCTATCAATCCTGAGGCATAAACTTAATACTTGATATTTCTACCTTATGATTGGCTTTCTACAAAGTATTTTTGGTAAGATAGCTGACAGGTAGTGTATAAAAGTAAATTGTGCTATATTGCATAATGAAAAGCCCATTAGCATGGATCTTTTTCCCAAGGTTTTTATAATATGGTAATTTCACAAAGAAGTCATTTTAGTCATGCCTTAAGTGATTGTTTAGGATATAATAAATCTGAATAAGTTACTTTTTAGTGTGTATTGAAAAGGATGGGCTGTAAATAAAGGTCACTTGTACCAGCAATTTTAGATAACTGAGTGCTTTTCATAACACGATCTTATTGCGCTGTCATTTCCCCTTGTATTTTTTGTATTGTTTGTATTATTTTTGTATTATTTTCACCTTGTACACAGGGTAATGTTAGTAATATAATAGCATTGTTTAAAGTCTCTTTTTTGTATTTGTAATGATCATATAATCTCTCATCTGATAAACTTCTATTTTTATTATCATTCTCTTTGTAGATGAAAACCAAGTATATCTAAATGAAATAACACAGGAAGAACTGCATAGAGTTCTATCCATGTTAATTGTTTTCAGTCAATCTACACCCCCTCCTAGCTTAGAAATTTCTTTCATTTGTCTGATTTATCCAATTTATTTTCTCTTTGATAAGTGAGTAATATAGTTTATTCCCATGGAGATTTTGTGGTCTTAAGTTATATTACTGTCATCTTTTTTTAAATTCTAGAATTTTAAAAATATAATGGATTTTTATTAAGTCAAAAGGGTAACTCTTCATGGTTAATGAACTAGGAGAGAAGGCAAGAAAAGGGAATGAGAAGATTGAAAAAAATACTCCCCTTCCTTTTTGAGAAATGTGTGAATTAATAGCACATAAGTGTTTTAAAAGAAAGTGAACCATAGAGTCCCAAAGAAGAAATAAACAAGGGTAGATAAAGGGACGGAGTATAGAGGATATTTCCCTTAGATATTAGGAATATCATAATTGAATTTTCTGCACATTATATTTAAACATCCTTTCCATGTTTGTTTGTTTTTTTTTGTATATACAGTAGACTTTTTTTGTTGTTCTAATACTCAAATTTACACATGACAAATTTAGTTGTAGTGAAAAACTATGAAATGAGGTAAACACTGCCTCTTTTCCCCCTCCATGGCCTAGGAAAATATATTGTCAGAATTCTTTAAGAGAGTCTTTCATAAATGATTATTATATCTTTTATATTCATATGGGAAGAGACTAACAGTTTTTCAAAACAAAACAAAAGTTAAGAAAAAGTTAAAAAAATTAAAAAAAAAGATCCTTACCTTCCATTTTAGAATCAATACAGTGCATTGGTTCCAAGGCAGAAGAGTGGTAAGATGTAGGCAATGGGGAGTAAGTGATTTGCCCAGGGTCACACAGCTGGGAAGTAACTGAGGTCAGTTTTGAACCCAAGGATCTTCAATCATTAGGCCTGGCTCAATTCCCTGAGCCACCTAGTTGCTCCCCAGGAGTTTTTAATCATATTTTCATCTAACTCAAAAAAAAAAAAAGCTCAGGTGAACTAAATTGTTTATATCCAGGATAAATGGCAAGTTCTCAGAATGAATGATGAGATGTTAGAAGCAAAACAACTAAATAGGAGGCTGTTAAAGACATTCCGTCAAGAGGTGATGAAGTCCTATATTAGACTGATGGCTGTATAATTAGAGATTAAGGAGAAGAAGTGAGAGATTATTGGAATTTAGAAACAAGAAGACTTGCCAAGTTGCTTAGTTTTAGGACCTGAATAAAACTGAGTATAAAAATAATAAATTTAAGTTTGTGATTCTGAATGATATGAACCTGAATTTAGTATTCAGCTAGAAAAGTAACCTCCACAGATGTGTCAGATTTATGGCATAAGAAAAATAAATAATTTTAATCTTGATCACAGATGAATTAATATTACCCATAAAAAGAGGGAAAATGTAATAAAATGCTTTGAAGAACAAACCACAGCAAAGTCTTGTCTACAGAAAAGGGTATCTAAAACAGTATTGTAGAGATAATGGAAAAAATAGTATAGAATAAAATACTATTTTACTTTAGCCTACTCCTGAAAAACTGAGATTGTATTGGAAATATTTGGATATAGATAAATTTAAATTAGAAAACATGAAAAGAAAAATTGTTAAATACATAATACTTTTAATATTATTGATAAATACTTTTGGTATTAAATTTATGTGCTACCGATGCCATTGAAACAAAATTTTGCATTTTTAACTGGATAGCAAAATAGTTTTTCACAGAAAAATATGATCATAGGAGTCTTCAATAGCTCACTAATGGAATGTGGCAAATTGAACAAAGATTACAAATGAAATAACAGAGTTGAAGAGAATGCTGATCTAAATATTTGATAGCCATGTGGCAAAAAATAAATGATATAATGAAATTTCCTTTATTTCTCAAATGTTAACATAACTTTGTCAGAATGACCTTCTTTTAGCCCATAAAAACTTCTAAATAAAATCAGAAAAGAAAAAATTTTGAAATTTTATATTCACAATTTGATTTGTTAGTTTTATGGACTGAAATGCAACAAAAATCATTACAGGAAAAATATTCTAGAGTAGCAATATAAAGTGAACTGTAATCTGGACTTTATGCAGGTTAAAGAAAACAAAATCTAAAGAATAATATGGATGCTGATTACAAAAATGTAAATAAAAACAATAGGGCTAAAACCAGGTTGAATGCAGAGAAAAGTTTAAAAAAGTCATGGAAATAAAAAAAATAACTATATTTTGTTGCTACCTATTTAATATGTCATTTTTTTGGATTCTGTTTTTTTTTTTATTTTAGGGATGCCAGTAGTAGAAGCATAGCTAATTAGGCAGTGGGTAGAGGTTTGGGTCTGAAGACAGGAAGATTCTTCTTCATGAGTTCAAATCTGATCTCTGACACTTTCTAATTCTGTGCAAGTCACTTAATCATGTTTGCCTCAGTTCCTCATCTGTAAAATGATCTGGAGAATGAAATGGAAAACTATTCTTGTATCTTTGTCAAATGGGATCACAAAAAGTTGGACACAACTGAAATGACAACATGATAAATGCATTTACAATATTTTTTAACTTTCAAATTCAAAGTTGTTTCTTTTCAAGTCAAATCTAAGTTATCTAATTTAAAATATGGAATTGATCTACATGATTTCAGAGTTTCTTCTATATCTAAACAATATATAGTCAAGTTTACAAAATTACTAAACTCTTTTTGGGCATTCAACTTTACAGATGCAAACTTTCAAGCAAATCTCATTGGTTTGTGCCCACTTAAACCTATCATTTCCCATGCATTACATAGCAAAACCCAAACTTGTTTTGTTAACTTTGTTACACTGCCTTGAGAATATTGTCAAAAGTCTAATAATCTGGAAAAATCTTTGCCAGCATTTTTATATGTTTCAATGTCAAGGCAAAAATGAAATAATAGTGAACTCAGGCACCATGGAAAAGTATAATTTGATTGTGGATCTTGTTCCTTTATTAATATTTATATTGCCCACTAACTGATTTTTTTCTTTTTTAAACTAGAATAATTTCTTTTATGTTCTGGCATATCCTCCATGAAACCTTTCTTGAATCTTTATATCCTCAGTACTTAGCACAGTGTCTGGTACATAACAGGTCTGCCAGGTCTTCTTTTTTTTTCCTTCCTTCCTTCCTTCCTTCCTTCCTTCCTTCCTTCCTTCCTTCCTTC
>NW_025354485.1:0-3175 GCF_016433145.1 Gracilinanus agilis
ATCTCCCTCCCTTCATTTCTTTCTGGGTTAGAAATATTTGAGGGGGTAATCCTAGTATGACTTCCTTCTTGGAGAATGGAGAAAATTGTATCCAGCTTCATGGATATTTTGGGGCCTGCTTACCTTTGACGAACCTTCTCTGAAACTAAAATGCTGATGGTGGCAGTTCAGACACATCCTGGGGCATTCGTATTCTCCTAAGAGGGAGGACACACTTCAGATCATAACTTACCATACTTCTTGTAAGCCACATATCTATACATTTATATAAGTCATGTAGACATATGTAGTATGTAAGGGAACCTAAATAGTTTTGATATTATGAAAGTATCTTTATTTCTGTCAGATAATAGGAGAGGATAAAACCAAATAATGATGGGTAATTTCATTTGTCAAAATTGTCATCTTTTTTCTATTTAACTTAAAATAATGAAACTCAGTATCTCTTCTAGTTTAAAATTCTGTTTTTGCTAATATTTACTAAAAAGGCATACTTTCTAGTATACTCCTCACATTTTAGCAAGTTGATCACCTTATGAAGCACGAGAAGTGGAAATGACTAATCACATAACTATTAAAAGGAAGTTTTGAAAAGGCATACAGTATTTGTCAACTTCTTATTTCTTTATTCTTCTACCAGTTTCTAGCACTTTTGGCATCTTTTCACCCTTAACCAAGTGACCAAGTTGTAGAAAACTTGTTGTATATCTTTCCCCTGCTCCAGAAAAGAAAAGAAATAAATCTTCAGGATTTGAATTCCAAAGCTACTTCCTCTGTGTTTCAGGCATAGTTATCTCTTTTTCAGTATCTTATAAGTCTTCATGTTCTGTCATCAGAAACTACTTGCTTCAAATTTTAAAAATATACATCCTTACCAGGAATCAAGTGCATTTGTAATCCTAAGAGCTAACCAGACATTGACCTAACAACTACAGCCAAGTCCATTTCCGAATCCCTTGCCTAATGAAGATAAACTTTTGTTCTTCAGTTGTTCAGTAGTGACATATGTGACCCCATTTAAGAATTTTCTTGGCAAAGATACTGGAATAGTTTTTCATTTCCTTCTCCAGCTCATTTTACAGATGAGGAAATTGAGCAAAAGGGTTACATTACTTGCCTAGAGTCAAACAGTTAAGAAGGATCTGAGGTCAGATTTGAACTCAGATCTTCCTGACTCCAGGACTGGCACTCTATCCACTATACCACATAGCTACTTAGGATAAATTAGTCTTAAGAATTCTACAAAATAAAACAAAACAGAAAACAACTTTTTGCTGGGTCATCCCTTAACATACTACTAGCCTCTTCTATTTGTCTAATCTCTAAAGTAGGATTACTGATAGGGCTGATGTGCTGTGTAAATTTTGAAAGGATAGAGAGATATGGGAGCATTACCCTTTTTACTGTTACATATATAGACCATAGCCATCCTTTGACTTCTAAATGAGGCCAGTTCTCATTCTGTGATAGCTTGCCCCAGACTAACATTCCCTGCTCGACTTGTGCTCCTAGATGGGACTGTCCTTTACTCCTCACTAGTAGCTGAGGTAAGTTTGCAAATGCATGTAAGGATCAATAAAAGCTACATACCTTTTGCACACACCTGAAACTCCTTTAACTGAGGAGGCTAAAGCTTATGGATCACTTGAGCTCAGGAGTTCTGGACTGTAGTGTCTGAACTAATTCTGGCACCAGTATGTTGGGGTCCTGGGGTCAAGGGGAGACTGCCTTAGAAGGGATGAAACAACTCATGTTTGAAACAGATCAGGTCAAAGTTTCTGAACTGATTAGCATTGGGGTAGGCCTGTGAGTGGCCCATGTATTTGTAGCCTGGACAAGATAAAGACTCAATCTCAAAAAAAAAGGGGTGAGGGGCAGAATATACCCTATTTTGCTGATATTCATCCAGGAGGAATCCAATTATGTCCCATCTTTGGGATTATGCCTTCTCTGAAATCTTTATTTCCCCAGGCTGGCTTCAGTGAACACATTACAATAATCGTACTAACAAAATAAATAGAAACATAGCATTGTCAACATATCCCAATCTTTCCTTACCCTTCAATAACTAGCTTGGGTCATTCTACTACCATTAGGTTACATACTTTCTCTCAAAAGAAAACCTAGAAATTCATCTTCAGAGATAAATGTTTTTGTTTTAACCCTGAAAACAAACAGGGACTGGAATTTACTAAGTGGTGTGGTGTCTTATATAAGGGGCACTGGGTAACATGAAGAATAAAATACTCACCTACAGTTTTACAGAAGAGATATAAATATTCTGCTCAGACAAGCAATTCTTGCATTTCCAGGAAAGCAAAGGAAGTAAATAAATAGAAACTCAGTGAGGGCATTTCTGTATGAAGCTGAGATAAGAAAGGCCAGATACTTAGCTTTCTGATAATCTAATTTATTATAAAAAGGAACTTAGAAAATCTAGATGAATGGATTGTCATGTCCATTATCTTTGTCTTTCAAATATCATATGTCTTTAATAAGGCTCGGGAGAGCACTGAATTGCGAACGATAGCTGAATGAATTCTCTAAAAACTACCTATAATATGGGCTACCTGTGTTTTGTTATTGTTAAAGTGAGAGCCATATGCTTTAGTTATCAGACAAGAAGAGGCCAAAGTTGTCATTCTGTTATAAATGTAGAAGGGATGGATTTGATCACAGAGGTCAACTCAGTTCAGTGTGGATATGTGCTAGGTAAAGACAACATTTCATATAAAAAAGACACATATCTAAAAAAAAGAGATGGATCTCAACCATTTGTTTAATGGTTATAATATGAGACTAAAAAGACTGTCAGAGTCTCTAATTTTAAAAGTGTCATACTTGGGGGCTAAAGGTAAAATCTAATACATGATGATCCATCCATGTGGCTGAAGTGAAGAGACTATTAATGGCCAAGGGATTTAAGGAGGCTGAGGAACTTTGGGATATTAGGGGGTTTGAGGAAAATTCTATGAAAATATTAATGTTCCTAAGGATAAGGACAGGAGTTGAGGAAGAGAAAGATGGTGATTAACTCAGTGAAAATATTTATAAAATGCTTAGCATGGTACTTGGTACATATTAGGTGCTTCATAAATGTTTATTTCCTTCCTTCCTTGTTTCCTTCCTTCCTTCCTTCCTTGTTTCCTTCCTTCCTTCCTTCCTTCCTTCCTTC
>NW_025354486.1:0-7339 GCF_016433145.1 Gracilinanus agilis
CTTCTTTCTTTTCTTTCTCCCTTCCTTACCTTCCATTTTAGAATCAATACTATGTGATCTCAGACACTTCCTCATTGTGCGAGCCAGGGCAGGACACTTAACTCCTAATACTAGCCCTTAATGCTCTTCTGTCTTGGAACAGATACTTAGTATTAATTCTAAGATATAGAGTAAGGGCTTAAAAATAGAATCAATACTGTGTATTGGTGCCACGGCAGAAGAGTGGAAAGGACTAGGTGGTGGAGGTTAAGTGACTTGCCCAATGTCATACAGCTAGAAAGTATCTGAGACCAGATTTGAACCCAAGATCTCCTATCTTTAGACTTTGCTTTCAATCTACTGAGCCACCAAGGTGCCCCATCAGGGTTCTTTCTTAAACTCAACATGTTAAAAACCCAGCAGCTTCCCCCCTCTCCCAACATTCTCTTCTTCTAATTTCCCTATTAAGGTTGAGGGTAAAAACCATCTTTCTAGGCCTTCAAGCTCGAAACCTGGAATATCATCCTTGACTCTTCACTCTCTCATACCTCATATCCAACCAGTGGTCAAGTCCTGTCCTTTCTGCCTTAGTAATGTCTCTTGACTTCCCCCTCCTCCTTCTCCATCTCTTTTCTGACTCTGCAACCACCTTCTGGCAGACCATCAAGGTACTGTGTAATCTTGGGGAAGTAGTTAAACTTCTCTGGGCTCTGGTAAAAGCATCTATCATATTTGGAGTCCTTCGAGGCTTATGTCAGATTCTCATAATTCCAGATTCCAGAGTGACCTTCCTGGTGTTAGTGTTTTCTTGGTCTTCAAATTCTCTTGTATTTATTTCTCTGTGTGAATGTCTTATCCCCTTCTTGGAGGCAGGGACTACTTTTCCTTTCCTCTATGATTCCCAGGCCTGGAAAGGTGAGTTGCAGAATATAATTGCTTGCTGGATTTAATTGAATAAAGAATGGTTCTTCCCTCCTGGAAATATAAGGAGATGGACAATGAAGAAAATGCTTTGAGATCTCTTTGAGATCAAGTCTCAAGGTCTTAAGGCCTGCCAGCCTTAAGTTGGCATATCTCAGGCTCAAAGATTCAGCACAGCAGGGCAGGAGATCCAGGTGCAGAAGGGGTATTGGGTTCCGCAGCAGCTCCCAGACCCCACAGAACTGACAGATTGCTGCCTCCCCAGCCATCCTCAGGCTCCTGCAATCATACTCTCTGCCGTGCCTGCTCCCAGTCATGTGGAAGCGAACTCTTCCCACTGTCCCTCTGAAAAGCTTCCCTTCCACTACAACAACAAACCTCTCTTCAATTGGAGGAGGCCCTGGCCCCACTCCTGGCCAGGACTGTGTGAAGGAAGCTCAGACACAGGCCTTCCTCCTTAGGCAGTGTCCCTGTTGCAGATAACTTTTTAACAACTGAACATTATGTTTTTTCATGGGCCAAAAATGTTTTTGGTCCTGTCCCCTTAGAGATGTCACCTGGTTTTAATAAAAGCATCTTCTGAGGAGTGGGGGAAGAAAGTCCAGTCTTTACCCTAAATCCTCTTCCACTCAACTACTATATCAGTCTTCCTAAATTATGTCTGACCATATCAATCTCTCTTATCCAATAAACTTTCAAGATCAAATATAAAAATGATCTTTCACAGGGGAGTGAAATAGAGAGGAAACCTGGGAAGGCAGAAAGGGTCCCCTGTGAAAGCTGTGATCCAGGGACTCTGCCTTCCTTTGTCATTCGGTCATTTTTTTCAGTCATGTCCGATTCTGCGTGACCCCATCTGGGGTTTTCTTGGCAAAGATACTGGAGTGGTTTGTCATTTCCTTCCTTTTACAGATGAGGAAACCAAGAACATGGCAGGAACATAGCCCAAGAACATAACCTGGAACATAATAAATGCTTAATAAATGGTAGTTGCCTGACTGTCTTAGGCCACTTCCTCTATAACCCCAAGAGCCTTCACTCCTGGTTCCAAGCTGATTTGCTCTGTGGAATGGACAGAGAGCCCTGAGCTGTAGGGGAGAGTCGCTGTCACAGAATGTTAGATAACCTAGTCCAGCCTTCTCTCTCCTCATTTAACAGATAGGGAAAATGAGGCCCTGAACAGAGAAAGGGATTTGCCCAGGCGTTATTCCAGTCAACACCTGGAAAATCTATGACCCACAAGTCTGGAGTACTTAGACTTCTCTGGCTCCAGAAGGAGCCCAAGTCCCTGCCCCATGGGATAAGTGAGCCCCAGTCCCTGTCCCCTATGAGCTCTCTGGGTTAGGAGTGAGCCCCTGTTCCTGAACTGGGGCTTTGACAGTCCATTTGGATGGGAAACATGCTGGGCTTGGACTGGAAGCTGACAGGAGGGCTCAGGGGCAGGAGAGGGTGAAGTAAGAGGTGTGAGGACAGGTTTGCCTGGCTGGAATAGAAAGGGGGTACAGCAGTGGGGAAAAGGAGCCAGGCAGGCTGGGAGGTAGAAAGGGATTGGTCCAAAAGGGGGACAATAAATGACATTATAAGAATGACTGAGACTGAGACATTCCCCATTCTCGAGGAGTTCTAATCCTTTCTGGAGCCAGAGTAGGAGGTGGGGCCTAGTTCTCCTATTTGCCAGGATTGGGTGGAGCTGAGGCCCGCAGGGGGATTAGCCTGATTCACCTTGGCCCCTGCTTTCAGTGCTGGGAGAGACAGGAGATGCGCCATCAGCAAGGGGTTAATGATGCCTTTAGTATCAGTCCCAGATAGGAGGGACCATGGAGAGAACTAATCCAAGCCCCTTGTTTTACAGAGAAGGAAACTGAGACCCAAGGAAAGTGCCTAATAAGGGACAGAGTCCACATGGAACCCAGTCTCTTTCCAGTACAGTAGAGTTCATTTGGGGGGGTTGTTTATTTCTTTCTTTGGTTTGGACATGCATTTTCATCCATGAAGGGAATTCGACTGAAGCTAAAGAAACTTCCTCTGGCAAAGCAAACTCCCTCTACCAATAGAGACGAGTAATTGTTTAGAATTCAGAGGGTCACATCTAGGAATGGGGAGAAATGGTGGACTGGTTAGTCTCCAAGGTTCCTTCTAGCTCAGATCTTATGTACACAGGCTAGAAAGAATCTGTCCCATTCATCAAGAGCATCAGGAAAAGATTCCTCTCAATTATCCTGATGTGGTACTGTAGGGGAGAAATTCTAGGACATGGCCAGTGGCCAGAGACGAGGCTGAAGAAGCAGGAACTAGAGGGCCTCTCCTCTTGCCACCCACTGCAAGGGAAAGGCCCAAATGCCCTTGTAGTAGTCTAACCCTGGGGTTCTGCGCACAAGGGGGCAAGACCAGACAGCATCCCAATGGGCACCCCTACCCCCCTTCATTAATCCCAAGAGCATCCTGCCCCACTGCCCTCTGGGGAAAAGCCACCCCCACCCACACGTTTACCAGGGGTTCCTCTCCCCACCTGCCTTCCCCATCCCAGACCTCATTAACAGGTCGGTTAACCTCAAACGAGAGACAATTAAGGCCAAGAAGCCGATCAAACAGGAGATGCCCGGGGGGTGCAGAGGCTGTATGCCCAGCTTCCCAATTCCAACATCCTGCCTCTACTCTCAGTTCTCCATGTTTCTCTTCCGGAGTTTGGAGTGAAGGGGGAGGAAGATGGTGAAAATATGTGATCTGAGGTTGAACACCTCTGGGAAATGCTCCCATGGGGGGTACTCATCACTCCCATCATCCCTTACTGATAATATTCATATCTCTCTCCACCTCTCCCATATCCCCCATACACATTGAGGGCACCCAAGGCTTCACTTAGGTCCCACTGTTCAATTATAAAAACATACATTTAGACCTAGGAAGGGACCACAGAGACAAACAATCTCATTTTACAGATGAGGAAACTGAGACCCAGCAAGGTTAAAGAACTTACCCAAGTTCCCACAGGTAGATAGTAGCAGAGGCAGAATTCTGATAGGGCTCTTTCCCTATCTGAAGGTGATCTCTCCTTCTCGTTCCCTATCATGGCACCACCTTGTTCCTACTATTCTTAGACACTTATCACATTTGATTTTATTTCATGTTATCTGTGTGTTTTTCCAAACTCCCTTCCTAGGATTTCAGAAAAAAACCTGGGAAGACTTACATGAACTGATACAGAGATACAAGTGAGCAGAACCAAGAGAATGCTGTACATAGTAACAGCAATACTATATGATGAACAACTGTGAATGACATCTATTTTCAGTCACCCAATGGTCCGAGACAACACCAAAGGACTCACAATGAAAAATACTATTCACTTCTAGAAAAAGAACCTGCTGGGAGGGCCAGCTAGGTAGAAATGTGGATTGAGTGCCAGGCCTGAATTTGGGAGAACCTGGGTTCAAATCTGACTTCAGACACTTCCTAGCTGTGAGACCTTAAGTCTCACTTAACCACAATTGGGGCAGTCATTTAACACTCCCATTGTCTAGCCCAGCGATTCCCAAAGTGGGCACCACCACCCCCTGGTGGGTGCTGCAGCGATCCAGGGGAGTGGTGATGGCCACAGGTGCATTTATCTTTCCTATTAATTGCTATTAAAATTTTTTAAAAATTAATTTCCAGGAGCGCTAAGTAATATTTTTTTCTGGAAAGGGGGCAGTAGGCCAAAAAAGTTTGGGAACCACTGGTCTAGCCCTTACTATTATTCTTCTGCCTTGGAACCAATACTTGTATGAATTTTAGGACAGAAGTTAAGGGTTGCAGTGGAATTGCATGTTGGCTATGGGAGGGGGGTGGGAAGAGGGGAGGGAAAGAACATGAATCATATAACCATGGAAATTTTTTCTTAATCAATAAAAAAAGAAATTAAGGGTTGTTGTTTTTTTTTAACCCTTACCTTTCATCTTAGAATTAATACTGTATATTGGTTCCAAGGCAGAAGAATGGCAAGGACTAAACAATGGGAGTTAAATGACTTGCCCAGGGTCACACAGCTAACAAGTGTCTGAAGTCAGTTTTGAACGCAGGTCCTCTGGTGTCTAGGCCTGGCTCTCAATCCACAGATCCACTTACCTACCCTTAGGTAAGGGTTTAAAAAACAAATAAACTGATAGTGTCTGGATGTAGATCAAAGTCGACCCTGTTTCACTTTATTTTCTTCATTAAAAAGAAATGTTGATGAGCATGGAAATATGTTTCATATGATAGCACATCTTTAACCAATATCAAATTGCTTCCCATCTCAAGGTGGGGGGAGAGGGGAGAGATTTTGGAATTCAAAACATGAGAAAATGAATGCCAAAAATTGTTTTTACATGTAATTGGAAAATAATAAAATGTCACTTAAGGAAAAAAAATTTTCTTAATCTCTCTTCCTAGAATGAAAATTCCTTTAAGGACAGGAATCAATCAACAATTAACGAGCATTAGTTATGAAGCAATTGCTACATATCAAGGGTTCTGATAAGGGGATGAAATTATAAAGTCAAAAGTAAAATAGTTCCTGCCATCAGGGGCCTTTATAATCTATTGGAGAAGATGACATCTATATATAAGCACATCCATAATGTACCAGAGATGAAATCAAGGTAGTTTTAAGAGAGAGAGCATTCAAAGTCAAGGAGATCAGGAAGGATTCCAAGAGGGAGAGGTGAGAAGGTAGTGCCTTCTAGTAACAGGGGAGACGGTTCAGGGCATAGAGATGGGGATGGGAGTGTCCTGTGAGCAGAATAGCAATTAGATTAGGATCCTTGATAGATGGAAGAGTATGGGATTGAGACAGGCAGGCCAAAGACAGACCAGAGGTGATGAGGGCTTGAACTAGTCTGGTTACTATGTGAGTATAGAGAAGGGGACTTACACTCAGAGGTATGTTGGAGTCAGCTCGAACCAGTGCAGAAGAGTGGATTGTTACATTTTTTTTGTAAACATTTACACTAGGGTGGATAGAGTACCCGGTCTGGAATTAGGAAAACTCATCTTCCTGAATTCAATTCTGGCCTCAGACATTCAGTAGCTAGGTGACCCTGAGCAAGTCATTTTATACTCTTTGCCTCAGTTTCCTCATCTGTCAAATGAGCTAGAGAAGGAAATGACTAACCACTCTAGCATCTCTGCCAAGAAAATCCCAAATGGGGTCATAAAGACACAACTGAACAGGAGCAGATCATGGGAACCAAGGTTGACGAATTTCAAAGTCAAGTAATCTAAAGGAACTTGACATCCCTTTAAATGACTTTCAAATGACTCATCTAAATTGATGTCCCTATTTTCTGGCCAGGAATTGGTGTAGAAAGGATGACTGTGAACCAGTTCAGAACCTATACTTATTCCTAGTGTATTCATTCATTCATTCAACAAGGCTCTCTTAAGGATCTATTATGTAGAAGGCACTGTCCTAGGTGCTAGGGGTAAGAAAATAGTAAGGAAACAGTGCCTGACATCAAGGACCTTATGGAAACAACATGTATATAGATAAGTAACTAGAAAATATACACAAAGTAAGTGGTGTAGCGGATAGAATATAGGACCTGGAGTTGGTAAGGTTTGAGTTTGAATACTGCCCAGGACTTAGTAGCTGTTTGAGCCTCGGCATTTCACTTACCCTCTGTCTGCCTTAATTTTCTGAACTGTAATGATATGAATAATAATAGCACCTACCTCCCAGGGTTATTCCAAGGCTAAAATAAGATAAAATTTAGAAAGGGTTTAGGACATTGCCTAGTACATCGTAGGTATTTAATAAATGTTTGCTTCCTTCTTCTTTTTTAAACCCTTGCCTTCCACCCTAAAATCAATAGTAAGTATTAGTACCAAGGCAGAAAAGCAGTGAGGGCTAGGCAATGGGAGTTAAGTAACTTGTCCAGGGTCACAGGGAGTATCTGAGGCCAGATTTGAACCCAGAACCTCCCATCTCCAGGCCTGCCTCTCAATCTATTGAGCCCAAATCTAGCTGTCCCCAGTCTTCCCTTCTAAATACAAAGTAAAATGGGTTGGTGAAGAGCCCAGCCAATAGACGGGATGAGGGAAGGTCTTCTATAGGAAATAACATTTAAGCAGGCCCTTGAAGGGAGCTAGACATTCCAAGAGGCAGAGATGAGAAGGGAGAGCAGTCCAGGCATGGGAAACAGCCTCTATAAAAACCCATAGGTCAGAGCTGGTTTGACGAATCTTAAATCCCAAACAGAAGTTTGAATTTTAGCCTAGGGGCAACAGGGAGCCTCTGAAGTTTCTTCTACCTTCTTTATATCCTTCCCCACAACTGGGAGGAGCAAGAAGCAAGTCCATTAGGCTGTCATCCAACATATACTCCAGCTACCTTAAACCTCAGCCTATGAGGCATCACAGATCCTAAGCCTGAGGGTACCCAAGGTATTTGGAAAGGAAGAAAGAAAGAAAGAAAGGAAGG
>NW_025354487.1:0-1405 GCF_016433145.1 Gracilinanus agilis
CTTTCTTCCTTCCTTCCTTCCTTCTTTTCTTTCTTTCCTCATTCATCCACATATTTAACTTTCACCTTTTTCTTGATTCTATCACCCAACCTTTGTTAACATCATCATTTTATGATCCTCATTCACCTCTTCCTAAAGCTCAGCCAGATACCCAGATCTTTCAATCTGTCCCTTGCCCTCCTCCCCACCCCCACCCTCAAGGAAGTTGTGGCCTAGAGTTAGGGTAGGGGGCAGTTCTGCTCTTGCTGGGTCTAAGACATCCATCTGTCTGTTATTGGGTACAGCATGTAAATCTTCAGAATATTAGTTTCTCCACCCCGAGTCACATGGGAAAACCAAAACACATTTCAGAGTCAGAGAGAAATTATTTGGGATTATTTATTGCTGTGTCACAGTTTCCCTCCATTACCATGGAAAATTAAGAGAGAAGCTGGGGAGTATGGGCAGGTTGTCAACAGCTCTGCAGAGCAGACCCTCCCTTTTCCTCAAAGACTTGAGTTGGAAGGGCCCTTAGAGATCATGTGATCCAAAGCCCTTGTTTTATCAAGGGGGAAACTGAAGTCTAAAGAAGTTAAGACACACTCACAATAAATACACAGAGAGCCAATTAGTTCAAGCAGCAGAGGTAGAATTTGAACCAGTATTTGCTAATTCCAAATCCTGGACTCTTTTTTTCTAAACCTCTTTGCCTCCTCAAATCCCCCAATTCATTTGCATCTCCAGGTAGACAAGACTAGGAGTTGGGGGAGAGAGAGGATGCCAGGTGACAGGGTGTGTGTATGTGGTCCTAAGTGACTCCCTCAGTAGGAGGATAAAAATTCCTCACATGTCTCTCTGCCTTTCATCTGTAGATCTCCAAGCCCTTCACCAACATTCCTCTGTCCCTACCCCCCAGCTAGGGGAGGGGTTCATTACCCCCATTTTATAGCCCTGTAAAGCCTGAGGGGGAAGCCAGCTGGAGGGGAGGCAAGCAGAACCCCAGAATTTTGGGCCCCTAGCTCTAGCCTTGATGCTGGGTTAAGGAGTTTCCACACATATGTGAAAAGGATCACAGATTTATACTTCAACCAACGCTGATCCTTATAAGTGAATGTGGGCTTGTTTACACATGGCCACTTATTTCTACTAAAGATCCCCTCTGATCCTCTGTCTTGGTCAGTGATCTTGAGTTCTTAAAAGCTGTGCCAGTGAACCAAATTAATAAAGTTAGAATGAGAGAAGCTGTTGACTAGGGAATAAAAAATTCTTGAGGCAAAGAACTCTGGTAAAGGTCTGATATGATAGCTTACATTCTCCATTCTCTCTCTTTCCCTCTTCCTCTCCTCTCTCTCCCCTCTCTCTTTCTCTCTCCCTTTCCCTCTCTTCTCTTCTCTTCTCTTCTCTTCTCTTCTCTTCTCTTCTCTTC
>NW_025354488.1:0-3440 GCF_016433145.1 Gracilinanus agilis
GTGTGTGTGTGTATATATATATATATATATGTATATATGTATATATTCCCACATCTATATATTCAACCTTAACTTCATACATAATTGCAACTGTAAATCTAGTGATGTCTCTAAGGGCCATTAAAGAGAAATCTTATTTATTTTCTTTGAACTTGACCTAAAGATGGGGTTTAATGTGGCATTTTCAAGTTGTTCTTTCAATGAAAAACTGGAAATGAAAAGATAACCCTACCTGTGGGGTAGTTACTTCAAATAACTGCAAGTTAAATGACTTAGAGTAAGAGTGTTACTTATTTCTTTTTGCTGAGTGGGTGTATCTCCTCCTTACTACTCCTACCTTGATTGCCTTTGAGTAAGCAAAGTTCAAGTTATAACAGAAGTGAATTTTCCCTTGGGTGCCAAACCTCTATAATAGGGTAATGACTTAAATCATTTTCTCCATATTACAAAATGTTTAAGCTATTTCACCTTTCAGATGCAACTCATTATCTGTACAATCTGATGGACAGAATAAAAGGAAATACAATCCTAAATGGTTATAAGCCCTTGGAGGAAAATGCTAATTCACTTGTGAATTGTTTCTGCCAGCTATTATGGAGAAAATAATTTGGTCTTTATATTCCAGTAGCAGTAATGGCCTGATAACAGCAGGTCTGACAACTACTTAAAAAAAAATAAAACAAACCTGATTATCAGCACTATCTTGCTCTAAAGTGGTTTTGAACTGTGCTTAGCAGGAAACCCTATAGTTCAGAAGGTTAAAACTTTTGAAAGTGTGATTATGTGTTTCTAATCTATGCCTCCTTTGTTATTTCCTAACATGATCAATAAAGGAGAATCAAACTATTTTAATCATTTTGCCACCCAGTTAAAATGACTTTGCTTTCAAAACAGTCTTGCTTTACATGAATGTGTCTTCATACATAAGAAGCTTGCAAGATACTAGAGTAATGCCTCATGTATACAAATAAGTGATTAGAAAGTATCTACAAAGCAACATGAAATATTTTCAGTAAGGAAAAAGTGAAAATAAAGATTAGTTGGTCAAAGGATCACATCGTAGAGTAAAGCCAAGTGGGCCCTTAAAGGTTTATTTCTTTTTTTTAAATCTAAACATTTATTAATAATCATTTTTAACATGGTTACATGATTCATGCTCCTACTTTCCCCTTCACCCCCTGCACTCCCCCCACCCATGGCCGACGCACATTTCCACTGGTTTTGTCATGTGTCCTTGTGATCAAGACCTATTTCCAAATTGTTGGTGGTTGCATTGGTGTGGTAGTTTCGAGTCCACATCCCCAATCATGTCCACCCCGACCCATGCGTTCAAGCAGTTGCTTTTCTTATATGTTTAAAGGTTTATTTCTAATTCCTTATTGTTCCAAGGAAGAAACAGTCTGAAGTGACTTGTCCACGGTAGTAGAGGAAGTAATAAATTCATCATATTTTGGAATAGATATTGGTTAGTTAACAGGGCTAAGAAAGATCCCTATGCAGAAGGAAAAGTAGAAAAAGGGTAGAAGAGTCTTTTAACTGTTAATAGTTATAGACACTCAGAGAAAGAAGGAACCTTAGAAAAATAGTCAACTTCTTCCACACCCAACTTTTTTAAGAGGAAGAAACCAAAGAAATACGGAAGTAAAATGAGTTATCTGAAGGCATTCAGCTCATAAATAAATGGTAGAACCTAAATAAATCTCCTAAATGCTAGGGTCCTAGAAAGACTCCTTTAGTGCTCTTTCCATCTCATCACATTATGAGTCAGTTTTTTTTTTGATTCCTTGTATGACCACTACATAGTTCTCATTCCTTTCCATTTCTGTGTTTTTTTAAATCTCCGTTAATATGCTCAAGTTCCACAACCATACATAAGATGTGCAAATAGCTGTTCTGCAAGAGAATGCTGTCATCTTCCCCAAAGCCCTAGAAAGCACTTCACAGATTTCTACAGTTGGATGTGAGAACCTCTTATGGAGATTCCCAACAAGTGATGACACAAAAGCAGCTGTACCAAACATCTGGTCTGTTGTTTTGTTCATTATCCTTCAAAAGGAAAAATAATATATATGTATGTATACATATATAAATATAAATAATGTGTATATCAGAAACTGTAGCAATATGAAAAATGCCTTCCCTCTATACTATTTAACATGCCAGTTCAGAAATAAAGTGAAAAAAAGGCTACAAAAATGGCATATAACAGACACTCCTATTCTTGGGTGGTGGTATAGTTCTATTACTATCTAGTGCAATAATTCCCTGTCTCATTGAGATAGGACAATTCCACTTCAACCTGACAGTGTTTTATTAAGCACCGATAAGACCACCATTCTCATTCCTTAGAAGTCTCATAATTATTTAAAGGGATGTGATAAATATACAAAATTTTTGTTATTGAATTGTTTCAGGCATGTTTGACTCTTTGTAATCACACTTGAAGTTTCTTTTTTTTTTTTTAACCCTCAACTTCTTTGTATTGACTTATAGGTGGAAGAGTGGTAAGGGCGGGCAATGGGGGTCAAGTGACTTGCCCAGGGTCACACAGCTGGGAAGTGTCTGAAGCCAGATTTGAACCTAGAACCTCCCATCTCTAGGCCTAACTCTCAATCCACTGAGCTACCCAGCTGCCCCCCACTTGAAGTTTCTTGACAAAGATACTGTTATGGTTTGCCGTTTCCTTCTTCAAATCATTTTATATATAAGGGAACTTATATATAAACAAACAGGGTGAAATGTCGCTCATGTTCACATAGCTAGTAAGGGTCTAAGGCCAAATTTAAATTCAGGACTTCCTGACTCCAGGCCTAGCGCTCTGTCTACTGTACCAACTATCTGGTTATTTATTATAAATGAATTTATATTATTGTGTTTATTATATAGATATATAATTATTTATACATATTATACAATTATAAAGATCTAGAACTTTTTTATCTCATTATCTTCCCTAAATTTCAGGCACTGCTTTATTTGCACTCCAGCCCTCTAAGAAGTCAAGACACAGTAATGTCCACTTTAACTTTTAAAATCTAAATGCATATTTATTGCTCAGAGTCTGAACAGGCTTTTTCTTTCTTTTTTAATTAACATTAGAATTGTGTGTATGTGTGTGTGTGTGTACGTGTATACATTTGCCTATTTTTAAAGTGCAAATACTACAGTATCTGTATGGTGTAGTTGCAGTTAGAAAATGTATCCATTATCTTTGAGGTTAGCCTCTTGCCTTTAAGCATTGGCATAGTATTTAAGACAAGTTGTTGTGTATCATAGTTTCAACCTGAAGGATATTTGTATAAATTGTTTTCACTATTTTAAAGACTATGAAATTTTTTAATATTTATTTTTTAGAAAAGTTAACATGGTTACATGATTCATGCTCCTACTTTCCCCTTCACCCCCCAACCTCACCTCCCCCTCCCCCCATAGCCAGTGCA